>NW_006239149.1:664762-702905 GCF_000226075.1 Solanum tuberosum | reverse complement strand
AATAATAAATTTTAAAAAGTAATGATGTGATTATAAATTTTATTTACATATGAAACAAATGGTTAGTAGATATAAATGTGGGGTTGTTTTAACAAAATATAAACTCATGGATCAATTATTGCATTAAAATATCCCAAATCATGATATGAAATCACCATATAATTCCATATCATGGTTTTTGGAGAATATGGTATCACCTCTCATGATATGGAATCATGAGATGGAATCAACGTAAAATCGCATGTCCAAACGCTGATTCCATCTCACAACAACATATCGTGATATGGTATCGCATTGCCAAACGCCTACTTAGCATGTATAGATTATAGTATTTCTAAATTTTATTTAGGAGTCAACTGAGGTCACAACTAAAAAAACTATGTTACCATATTTTATTACATATACTTTCAAAATATTACATCTCATACAACTAATTAAGAATTTCCTATCATATATTGAAGAAAAAAACACTTAGATTCATGTATTTTGCTATCATATACACAAAATTAGAGAGTGAGATTTGTATATACCAGATACACAAGAGAGTGGTGAACGAAGTGAGAGAGAGGCGAACGAGATTTGTTGTCTAGATTCATGCGAATCCGCTTGAATACAATGTATCTAGAACAAATTACACATAATTTTGTTCCAATGTATCTCAGATCATAGATGTATCTGGACGTATCTGGAGTCACTAAAATCTGATAAGATACGTAATATTGCAAACTACAGTGTAACTAAGTAATTAACTAGAATTTATGAAAGTTTTTTCTTTGAAAAAGGGCAAATAAAATCTGATATCGATATTCAAAAGTTGTATAAGAATATAGTTATAATTTTATTATTTTTTATTATACTACATAATAAGCTATACTATAATTTAGTTTAAACACAAACAATTTAAATAATTTTACTAGAAAAAGTGTATAAGCTGGATACTGGACAGCGAAAGGAATTTCATCAGAACACTCTTAAACGACGGCGTTTATTCCCAGCAAAATTTTACGAGCATCCTATATATTCCCCTTCTGTTTTTCTTGTAAACATTTCCCCTGTTGTTTCAACCGTTGTAACTGATCCATGAAATTTCCCCAGAAGAAGAATCCATCTCAAAAACCCTAGTCTTCTCTATCTCAATTCGCATATCTCATGCACATGAATCGCCATAACTAGTTGTAAAGTAACAATGGATGACAAAGACACAGAGCTGCTGTGTAAAGTCAGCGCGAACCATCTTTTTTTAGCTCAATTTGAGCCATTCCGAGCCACTATACGTAGTCTTCGTGTTCGAAATCCTGAACTTTCTCGAGTCATTCTTCAAACAATTGTTGCAAATGGAGGAAGATTCGATTCGATTATCTGGTCTCAATCTTGCCCGTCTCCTGCACTTCTCACTTTCCTATGTACCCTTGAACTTCTCCAATTTAACGAACCCACTTCCCAGCTTTGGTCGTTTGATGCTGCTGCTCTTAAATTAAGGGCTGAGTTCTGTTTGATCTTACAAAATGTGATTTCAAGGGTTTCGGAAAGCATTTCGAGTTCGGAATTGGGTGCAGAAGCTGTCGATGATGTTGAATTAAATGGAGATGTTTCGGGCATTAATGAGGATTTGAAGGGTTTAGGTGAAAGTTTGAGGGTTTTAGTGAAAATTTCTGATATGGGTTTGAGGCGCTTGAGGCCGGATTTGATTGAAATGGATGATGTCATAGATACTGGGGGAGATATTGTAGTGGAGGAAGAGGAAATGATGTGTTTGAGGAGAGTGTTTCTTGAAAATGCAGATATCTTTGATGTTTTGTCACTAAATATAGAGAAGCAAGTTGGTTGGATTGAAAATGAGGATTCGGATATGGCGATTACAGTCAGGACAGTAGTAAAACATAAGGAGGTTGAGGATAAGGTGCTTAAATCGCTGCAAAAATGCATTCAAACTGCACATTTGGAAGCTATGAGGGAATGCCTGATGAATAATGATGTGGATGGAGCTGTTTCACATATTCGATTTCTACATTTGAATTATAGTATCAACGAGGAGGAGTATCGGTATGCAGAATCATGGTTTTACATAGTTATTTGACAAGATTCGTGCTTTAATTCTTTAAGTTTGCTCAATATCATTATTACCAAGTAAGTAAATTGCTAAGTGACTAGTACTTAAGGTTTGTAAGTTCATCGTTCTATGATTGCTGAAATATGAAATACCTAGTTGGCTGTTGAAAATTATTTTGCATTAAAATGTGAAGCAAATTAAAACGTATTTCTAGGAAGTTATTACTATCTTGGATCCATTTTGATTGATCTTGGCTGACTTTCACTAAGATCTAGGAGTTAAATTGTTGAATGGATTACTACTTTGAATTTAACGGATTAGAGCTTAAAATAATACTACCTTGCAACTTAACCCTCAGGGGTTGGCCTGCTGGCAATTGACTTGAGCCTTGGGGTTTGCTCCCTTTCAAGGTCTCAAGTTCGAAACCCACTGGGTGCAAACAATTTCTGAGGGCCATCGGACTGGGTAAAACCTGAATTAACTGTGGTGCACTTGCGGGAAACTCCTTGCCGAGGGCCTGTGCACCCCCGGGATTAGTCGGGGCTCAAAGAGACTCGGACACCCGGTGCAAATCAAAAAAATAATACTACCTTGCAACTCTTTACATTTTCTAAACCAAAAAGATGTCAAAAAATGGCATGAAAACTATGGAAGATTAGGGTTCAGAATCCTAACAGAGGTGACAAACTCTAGGTGATTTCTTCTCATCTGCCTAAGGCCCTAAGCCTTAGTTGGTGAAATGGTCAAGATGTGCACAGGCTGGGCTGCACAACATTGTTGTGAAAAAAAAAGATAATCACATTGAGTTTGAAATTATTACGGAGTTGTACTCTTTATATTAATCAACATTGTTGAGGAGAACACAATTTTCAATTTCGTTGGATAAAAGAAGTATCTTTGGATTGGTCTGAAGTAGAAAGCAAGTCAATAAAATAAGAAGAAGGGAGTCATACTTACGAACACTGAGAGGTGGACTTAGATATGCTTGACGAAGCTATTTACCTTATTAAAAGACAGTAGTACATCAACATATTAGTTTGATCAAGATTTACTTCATTGCTAAGAATGCTTTTATAAATACTGTTTTTGGATTAAGTACATTTCTGAGATGAAGAGTTCCATTTTTATTAGAACTACTGTTCCTTTTAGTGTTATCTGCCATGCCACTGAATTTTAAGATTGAGCAGGCAATATAGATTTGGTTAATGAACATGACCATATGTTTTGCCTCGAATATTATTCGTTCTGTCCTCCGCTAATGCAGATCAACATGTTTTTGTTTTGATGGATGGTCAACTTGCTTTTCTTGTACTAGAAGAAAAAAAGAAAAGAAAAGTATATTGTGTTTCTGCCATCATGTGGATGGAGGAATTGGAAAAGTATTTTTTTAACCACCTTTTCATTATGACTGAATGGATAGTGTTTGATGTGCTTGTTACTTCTTGGTGTTCAATTTATTTTCCTTGGCCATTCTTGCCTCTGTTTCATTATTATATTCTTGTTTCTGTTTTATGTAGTGTGGTCTCAAAAGATCTACTCAGAAGGGTGTTACCTGGGAAGGATGATTATGGAGATGCCCGGCGTGAGATGCGAGGCAAATTCTTGTCAGTTTATGGGGAAGCACTTTCATCTCGTTGTACTCCTCTTGTTAAGATGATACAGGTGGTGATGATAATTCTTGCCAAAAGTACGCTCGATGCTGAATGTTGTTTTTTATGGCATTGTCACAAATAAGCTTTTGCAGCCCACAATATCTGAAATTATCTGATTACTTTAATGCTGTTTGCTTTTAATAGTTGCTTAGTAAAGTACTTCCTTTTAAAATGTTTGCTTGGTTGCACCCAAAGGTGTTGCATACTGGTCAATGAAGCAGGAACCGACCATGTGAAACTAGGGTTCAAATTTTAGCAAAGACAAAACACATTAGGTATTTTTTTCTTTTCTATTCAAACTTTGGTGAACATATTTAGCCAATACCTTGTTTGCCTACTGGGTCGAGCTCATCGCACCGGGCTTGCCTAGTGCGGGTTACCTCTCCTATGTGGTTTGCGAGCTATTGCATAGGAGCGGGGGTTTTACCCTGTGCGCACCCAAAGGGTAGCGGTTGCGGATTTCCCTTGTCATCAAAAAAAATATTTAGCCAATACCTTTTCTCGTGGGAGATAGTATATAACCGGTGGATTAGTTGATGTGCACGAAAGCAGGCCCAAACACCACTGTCATAAAACAAGAATCTTTGGGTTGCTATTTTTTCCTCCTTCATTGCTCTAATTAGGTCTACTAAATGCTTGGTTATGTTTAAAATCCTTTTTAAGAGGTAATTCTTTACACAAAGTTAGCATCACTCTGATTACTCTTTTTCTAAAAAGGTTGACCTTGTAACTATTTTAGTTTGTCCCAAAAAAGTTGACATCTTTCCTTTAATGAATTTGTTTTTTCTCTTTCTACCAGTTTGATCAAATATAAACCAACTACTATTTAGATTGTTTAAAATTTGATTTGGCATCTTATCAACTACCCGTTCGACCATTTTTTCACTTGAAGTCATTATCTTTAACAAGGTCACAAGGTTAACTACAATAATTTTTAAAACTTCTACTTTTAATGCTTGTTCATTGGGCTGACAAGAGTAATTTAGACGCCTTGCGATGTCTTAGAAGGATAATTATTCTCTCTTAGATTTGGGAAGAGGGTATGATATATATTCATGAGAAAATGTGATTGTTTCTACTTACAAACAGAGAGTTTCACCGACTCCAAAAAAAAAAACAAAAAAACAGAGAGTTACAAAAAAGGACAATGTACCATCAATTGCGAAATGTACAACTCATAATCAGCTGAGAGAATGTGCTGTCTGTTGGCCAGAAATATTGAAAATGAAGCTTTATAGAAGGCTCTGTTTTTAAAAATTGATTATAGAACTATCACTTACTTTAGTCTCTGTTTTAGATTCTAGCACCATTTCCTGCATTACATCTAAACATCCTGAAAAAATCCTTCCTGCACTTCTGTTATACTACCTAAGAGGGCTATTAAAAATGACAAAGTAATCTGGCTGGCCCTCAACTGCTGTTTGAACTCCATCCTTGTCTACAATAATCTTTTCCCACAAAGCTTCCTTCTTACCAGATCTCCCTAGGACTCCAACTCTCACTTCAGGTGTAATTTTTTCCTAATTACCACAAGCTTTTGGCGAGGGAGGTGGCCATGGGGTTCCTGCATGTATTGGTGTGGATTCCTAGGTGCCTAGAAAGATGTTCTTCTTTGCTTGGTTGACAATAGTGAGGCCAATTTGACTAATGGATACTTGAGGAAGAGGATGATTACATATGTTAGCTAGTGATTTATGTGCAAAAGTTGATGCGAAATGTGGATAACCTCTTATTTACATTAATCAAGTGACTACCTGGTGTGAATGGGCAGTCTTGAATTTAGTATTTCATGAGAAGATCAAGCACATTGAGATTGACTAACATTATGCACCAAATCCAGTATTTCATGGGAAGACTAAGCACACGAGAGTGATAGTCAATTTTGTGAAATCGAGTGATCAACTTGCAGATATCTCACCAAGCTCCTCATTGGTCCTCGTATTAATTACATTTGTAACAAGCTAGATACATATGACTTGTATGCACTAGCTCGAGGGGAGTGTTAGGATAGTAATAGGCATATACAATGCTACTTGGAATAGGAATAGTAGTAGTAATAGGAATAATATATAGTATCCTACTTAGAAAAGGATTGTATTGTAGTGTCCTAGTTGAAAAGGTATCTATTGTAGTGTCTAAAAATAGGGTTTCTCTGTAATAATGCAAAAACAACAATTCAATAATATTTTTCTCCTATATTTCTCACAGCTATAAATGGTAATAAATAAAAACTATCGCTAAAATCAGTAATTATTTATTAAAAGGTACCCATCCAAGTAATTTTTCCTACTTTAAAATTGAAAATTAATTCTTCAAATCAAGTTAGCTTTTTTGGGTCCTTGTTGGAGTTAAATGTTAATTGTGCTTAGAGTAATATCATTATTATTACAGTAGCTTTAATTATGTTCGATGTTGTAATATTAAACTCCTAAATTTATAGTATCTTTTATGTTATCCATAAAATTAACTTTTTTATAAAGAAGTTTGCGCTTCCTTTTGCTTTAACCCTGTGACTCTTTTCATTATATTTTGCATTTTTCACTTTTAAAAATACTAAATTGGAAACTGCTGTCTACAAGAACAAATTGCCGACTAGTATATTTTTTTGTATGATTTCGCCTAGCTCTGAGTGAAGGTCTAAATCAAAGCTAGCTTAGGCGGACAACCCACATGTTCTTTTTAATAACCCAAAAATTCCCTAGTGTGGCACACAGTTCGGAACTCGATGGATAATGGCTCGACTTTTACCCTTCTCCACTTCAATACTAGGTTTTTATGTGCGACAAGTTCAAACACGTGATATGCGCCTAACTGACACATCATTTCCTACGCCCTTACCACTGGACCAAAGTTCTAGGGCACAACCCACATACTTATTTTTGAAAATACCTAATAATACGCCCTTAATAAGTGGAAATGAATGTTAACTTCTTGAGTATTCACAGGTTATTCATGATGAAATGCTCTTGGAAGAGATTGAGAGTGTCAAAGCTTCTGAAAGTGATCAGATTCCTCTACCTCTTCAGCATCTCCAAAATTTTATCCAAGAAATGAATTCTGAGACAACTTTAAACAGCACAAATTCATTGCTGGAGACTGTTATTACTTCTTGCATGAGAGAAATGTACCAGTATGCTCGTGTTCATGGCGTGCATTTATTGGAATGTGTCATGGACACTGCCCTGTCTGCCGTGAGAAAGCAGGAACTGCATGAGGCTAGCAATGTACTGTTCACAGTTAACCTTTTGACTTTATATTCAGAAAGCCCAGATATAAACCTGCTTTCTTTTGGTTTGAGCATAGCAATGGCACATTCTTATACTACTCAAAAAAAGAAAAAGAAAAAATAATGGCTTATTTTGATATTAACTCACTTCTTACTTTTTGCTAATAAAAACTCTTAATTCTTTTTTCTATTTAGATTCTTTTGCTGTTTCCCCGGCTCCAACCTCTTCTAGCCGTCCTTGGTTGGGATCTTTTATCTGGTAAAACGGATTTAAGAAGGAAATTGATGCAGCTTCTGTGGACAAGTAAATCACAAGTTCTTCGTTTGGAGGACTCTCCACATTATGGGAACAGATCAGATGAGGTAGTTTCCCGTGCTTCTGTTATGATAGAATGGAGCAGGCTGCTGTTGTTTCCTTTTCCCACTTCCTTTCTAATGTTTTCTCTGCAAGTTGCATTATGTGCTTTCATGAGCGGATATGTTTGTAGGTTTTCACTAAAACTACCTTTATTTTGGCAGGTGTCCTGCGTTGAACATCTCTGTGATCTCCTTTGTTATCAGCTTGATCTTGCTTCTTTTGTAGCATGTGTGAATTCTGGCAAGTCATGGAGTTTGAAGTCGTCGCTACTGTTGTCCGGTAAAGAGTATATGCAGCAAGGAAATGAAGATGCGCATTGGGATCCCTTTGTTGAAAATTTTGTGCTGGAAAGATTATCTGTACAGAGTCCATTGCGGGTAAACTCTATGCTGTCCTTCCACGATAGAACTTTTACTGTTTGATCTGCTGATGTGTTTCACAGGATTCTGGATTTGTCTTTTTTTGGAAGAGAAGTATCTTTTATAGAAGGAAAGTATTAACCTTAATTGAAGGGAACCATCTTGTTTTAAGTCCCACCTGTTCAGTTATTTTGTGCCCTCCTTGTTCAGTTTAAATCTATATAGTTTTGCTTTTTTTATTTGTAAAAGTATCTTTTACTTACAAATTTGGATTGAGCATTTCATTGAAATGCATTTGCATTTACCCAGTGCCTTAATTACTTGCCTGCCATTGAGGCTGAGGTTCCATCTGCAGGTTGTGTGCATGGATCAAGTTAAGTGTTGTCTCTCTTCTTGATATAACATTATCCATAAATTCTGAAGATTCATTAAAATTTGAGTGGGTATAGTTTGTCCAGAGATGAGGTGGAGAAGTGCTAATTGGTACATGTTCACATGCCTCCCTAAAAAGATCATCATACTGCCTATATTCACCAGAAAATTAGAAATAAGTAGAACCAATCAGAGCCAGAAAATTTAAGTTTAAGATCATCAAAGTATATTTTTGGTAAATGATTGCACAGATTACTTCTCTCTTCTCTCTGCCTCCACCTCTCCTTCTCCTTTCTCTCTCTCTTTTTTGCTTCTATTATGAATTTGCTTTTCATATATCTTAAAATGGTATTTTTCTTACAGTTACTTGCTACATAGTAATTGCTGATTTAATTGTTCAGTTTCTTGTTTCATAATATTTTGGATCATAATATTTTGCCATCTTCTAGGTTTTATTTGATGTGGTTCCAAGCATTAAGTTTCAAGATGCTATTGAATTGATCAGCATGCAGCCAATTACTTCCAATCTATCAGCCTGGAGGAGGTGTGGGGACTTACTCTTTTGCAATGTGTTGTTGACTTTGGGGTCAATTTTGATGTTTATGTTGAAAGAAATAATTAAATAAATAAAAGTATATTCTCTCTAACAAGTTAAGATTTTAAATGAGACATTACACAATTTAACATGGTATTAGAGTCAAATTCATCCCAATTCATTGTTTACCCAATGTTGGGCCCCCATTATGTTGTCCACGCTCTAATTGGACGCCTTTGATGTGCGAGGGGTGTTGAGTTTGTCCCACATTAGTTGTGAGATGGAGATTTTGTCTCTTTATATGGTCTTGAACTATTCTCACCTCATGAACTAGCTTGGGGTTGAGTTAGGTCCAACATCCATTTTCTTAACAATTTACGTCATGCATATAGATACTTTGGATTTGGCTGAATATTGGGCAGTCAAGCATGATTTGTTAGATAAAGTTATCATATACTGATGCTTGTGTCAAGATAGACTGCTGTAGTACACACCCCTTGGGGTGCGCACTTTCCTGGACCCCACCTGGGTGAATGTGGGATGCTGCATCGGCTTCCCTTTAATGTTATTAGCTGCTGTGCTTGTCTATGCATTACTTCTGGCAGATGGAGCTTATATTAATGTCCTTAATGTTACAATGTGATTATTCAAAATTCTATGTTTGTTCGTAGCATGGGATTAAACTCTTTAAGGCTTACATGTGTATGGATGAAGTAGGTTAACTTACTGCATACACTTTCCCTCTTTTTCCATTTGTATGTTTTGTAGGATGGAAGACATTGAACTCATGCACATGCGTTATGCTTTGGAATCTGCTGTCCTTGCACTTGGAGAGATGGAAAAGAATATAGGGGAGGGAGTAGGAAATGACCAGATCAATTCGTGCTACCTGAAAGATTTGAAGAACCATCTTGATGCCGTCAACAACATTTTCCGCAAGGTGTCTGCTATCTGATTTTTTTTTATGTAGTTGTTCTTTCTCTATCCTTGTCTTCTGTCCTTTTATTTCAAGCCCATATTTAGTTATTAATGTAAGTGAATTTATAGTATGATGAAAAACATGACCTTGTTTGCAAAGATCATGGCACTAAGCTGGTAGAGAACTTTTAAACTTCATTCTCACTGATAAAGTAAAGAAAAATGTGAAATTATAATGCTTGTCTTTGATTTTTTGCATAGTTCTGCTTTCGAATGTTCAAATGGTTCACCTAGGATGCTGGTTAACTCCTTACTGTATCTATTAGGTTGCCATGCATGTCAAATAGGTGATGTCTGCAGATGTTAATTGGGGAGTGGGCTAACATCCCCCAATTAATGGACAGCCCCTCTAAGTGAGTAATTTAAATTGAATTGATCTGAATCACAAACCATATGATGTCGTTTCTTTATGCTTTTGTTTGGCAGAACGTCAATGTTTTAGTTAATTCAAAGAAGGTATGATGTTTTAATTTATAGAAGTAAAGTGAAGGGTTTAGGAGATTTGGATTGTCAAAAGATAGAGAATGATTTGGAAGACCAAAGTGCCTTATAAGGTAATCTATTTTACCTGGCTGTAGGCAAAAGAAGCAGTCTTCACTCATGAGAACCTGAACAAGAGGAAGTTCAATCTCTGCTCTAGATGCTACCTGGGTGAAAAACAGGTTGAGACGGTCAATCACCTCTTCTTACACTGCAAATGGATAGACCAGCTGTGGCAAATTTCATCCATAAGAGAGGAAGATCATATGGCTGAAACCTGGGAGAATTAAAGAAGTGCTAAGAAGCTGGAATAGAGATGTTGATGCAGTGAAGGAGGAGAGATGGAAAATGGTCCCAACATGTATATGGTGGACTATAAGGAAAGAGAGGAATCAGAGGTGTTTTGAAGGCAAACAGAGAAATATACAGAAGATCAAGACAGACTGCTTACGCCTTTATTATTTTTGGGTGAAACCTAGGAAAATTAAAGAAGTGCTAAGAAGCTAGAATAGAGATGTTGATGCAGTGAAGGAGGAGAGATGGAAAATGGTCCTAACATGTATATGGTAGACTATATGGAAAGAGAGGAATCAAAAGTGTTTTGAAGGCAGCCCCCAAGGCCTAGCTCAAGTGGCAAAAGGTGGAGGATTTGTGGCTTAAGTCGCAGGTTCAAGCCCCACACCATGCAAAGCAAAGCCCGGTATTTAAGTGGAGAAGGGTAGAGGGGCGGGCCCATTATCCACTGGGTTTAGAAAGCTGTGATTGGTCCAAAGGGCGGGTCACAGACGGATTTCTCGGTTATCAAAAAAAAAAAAGTGTTTTGAAGGCAAACAGAGAAATATACAGAAGATCAAGACAGACTGCTTACGCCTTTATTATTTTTGGGTGAAACCTAGGAAAATTAAAGAAGTGCTAAGAAGCTAGAATAGAGATGTCGATGCAGTGAAGGAGGAGAGATGGAAAATGGTCCCAACATGTATATGGTGGACTATAAGGAAAGAGAGGAATCAGAGGTGTTTTGAAGGCAAACAGAGAAATATACAGAAGATCAAGACAGATTGATTAGGCTTTTATTATTTTTGGTGCAAACAAGTAGTCATAGACAGCACAGAAGATGTTTTAATGCTATTGACTGGATGTAACTAGGAATACTAGGACTCTGTAAAGTGACAACTTTTGTTAAGGGAGACTACACTTTGATGTAGTATACTTGTGGATATATAGAGGTAAGCTTACCATTTAAAAAAAAAAAGAAGATAGAGAAATAATGAGCAGAAAGTATGTTGTGAATATCCTGAGCAGTGTCTATATGCTTGGAAATGAGGACAAATTGGCAGTAGAAAGAGAAACCTCTGAAATCCTCGTTCCTCTGCCTTTCTATATTATGAACTCTGAAAAAACTAGACATTTCCAGAGATATTTGACCAATCCAACCTGTTTGTGTAGAGGATTGGGTGTCTTTTGGAGAAAATATATTTTGTAGGTTTCTCCTTTTGTGGTATACCACTTGTATATGCCCATGTTGGCTTTGTTCTTACTAATGAAATACTTTACCTGATCAACTTTTTTTCCTGACCAATCCAACCATTAGGAGGAGGAGAATATGTATGACGGGAATCCACTATAGGTGTGGGTTATATAGGGAAAAGAGGAGAAAATGGTTTCATGTAGAACTGTGCCATTCTAGCTCTTGGGGATTTATCATGAATCATTGACTAGTATTATATTTGAATATTTCTCTAGTTGAGAGGGCAGGGAATAAAATGTGACATAATCCCCTTTTCTTCCCCATTACTGGACCACCGAGCAAGACCCAGAAGAATCTGTAGTCAGAAGTGCTGCCTCCCCTCCTATTTCTTCCTTTTTGGCCATGACACGCTTCAATTTGTTATCCTGATCTTTCTCCAGCTAAGATGCACCAGGTTTGTCTGCATTTGGGCTGAATTAACATCAGTTACATGAGGTTGTGGCAAAATAAGAATATAAGCAGAATATCAGGAATGTCAACTCAGTAAGCGTTTGACTTATTTTTCGTTGCTTTTATGTTGAAATTAAGGTGAGGATGAGGTCATACAGAGGTAGAAAAGCAATTTGCTATGTGGAGGGAGCATATCATGTTGCATCGAAGTTATAGAGACAGCCATTAATTTCCTGTTCATGTATGGATTGGGAGAAAGACGAGAAAGAAGAGAGAACACTGCTTGATAATTCTCTCAAGCTATTAGGGTAGGTAACTAAAACATGTTTTAAGAAGGGAAAGAGATCAATGATACATAATTACAGTAAGTGTAGTTTAATCCTATCTTATAATTTCAAGATTCTAGAATATTTACAACATTCTAACACTCCTCCTTAAGTCGGTTCATACAAATCATTTTGAAAAAAATTAGGGGTAGGGGAAGGGGATATGGGGTAGAGGATTACAAGGTGGGGAATCAGATTTTCACCAACAAGATGAAAGTTTAGGTAGGCAACCATATGAACTACTAAGATTCCCCGTTTCATACAAATCATATGTACCAAGTTTGCTACATATTTAACATGTTCCGAGACCGGCAAGGAATTTAGTAAATATCTACAATCTGATTAATTGACCTCATGAACTTTGTGACAATGTCTCATGAGATGATCTTTCTTTGGGAAATGATAATCATTTTCTATTTCTTCGGTAATTTGATGTAATGTGAGGCTCCTGTTACATTAGATCATGACTTTCATAAAGGAGAGACAAATCATGGATGTTGCTCTCGTAGCTAGTGAATGTGTGAATTCTAGACTAAGAGGAGATGATCCAGGCATAATGTATAAGCTTGACTTAGAAAAGGCATATGATCATGTCAACAGGAAGTTTCTCCAAAACATCCCCAATCAGATGGGCTTTAGAGAGAGTGGCTGAAATAGATTGTTTTTTGTGTCAACTGTTAGATTCTCTATTTTGATAAATGGAGAACCTGTGGTTTTTTTTTTTTCTCAGGCAGGGTGACCCTCTCTGACCCTTTTTGTTTATAATAGCTATGGAAGGTTTTAACAACATGATGAGGATAGCCATTCAGAATAGGTGGTTGACAGGTTTTAAGTTGAGCAACATAGAAGGTGTGGACATGGAAATCTGCCATCTTTTCTATGCAGATGATACATATGCAGAGAACAGATCAGCCTCATTAGAATGATTCTTTTTATTTTTGAAGCAGTTTCAAGCTTATGTGATTTTGAGGAAAACCATTTTGTTAGCTATTAAGGAAGTAGCATAGATGCAGGGAATGTCCAAATTTGGGTGCAGAACATACCAACTACCAACTGTAACTGTTTATTTGGGCATGGCTTTGAGTAACGAACACAAGGACTTGATGATATGGGATGGGATATTTTTTTTTTTTTTTTTGATGACAAGGGAAACCCACAGCCCTACCCTTTGGGTGCGCATAGGGTAAAACCCTCCTATGCAATAGCTCGCAAACCACATAGGAGAAAAGGGATGGGATAATTAAAAAGACACAAATTAGCAACATGGAAGACACAATATTTGTCATTAGGGGGGTGACTTACACTGATGAATTTTGTTTAAGATACATTGCCAACCTATATTATGTCCTTATTTCCTATCCCTACTGAAGTACTGAACAAGCTAGATAAATTGAGAAGGGATTTTGACAAAGGGCTACACTTGGTCAAATGGGAAATAGTCCAGCTCAACAAGATCTCCGGGGGACTTGGACTAAGGAACTTGAAAGTTCAGAATGACTATTTATTGATGAAGTGGTTTTGGAGGTATGTGGAGGAAGAAGAAGCATTATAGAAGGAAGTGATACAAAACAAATATGGGCAAAGTAGTCATGGGTGTACAAATACAGTCACCAATACCTATGAAGTCTCAGTTTGGAGGACAATCAGGAATCTTTGGCCTAAATTTTCTGTTAATATTAGCTATAAGTTGGGAATGGCAGTAGAATCTTTTTTCTGGGAAGATGTTTGATTGGACCGGCAACACTGATGACTTCCTATCCAGATTTATTTTCTTTCTGCAGTCAACCTGAGGCTATAGTGGCAGATAATTGGCCCATTCAAGGATGGTAGATCACCTTCAGAAGGTATCTGAATGATTGGTAAGTGAACAGGTTGACACTACTCTTGTAAGAAATCAGCAGCTTCAAAGGCACAGGTCCAACTCCTGACACAATCAGATGGAAAATGCAACTGATGGGATCTTCTCAGTGAACAGAATTCATAAAGATAATGTGAGGGAGCAATCAGATGTGAAACAGGGACTTGGGAGCAGATCTGGAAAAGCGTAGCACCTTCTAAGGTTAAATGTTTCTCTTGGTTGGTGACTAGGAAGGCTTGTCTCACTCAGGAAGCTTTGAAAAAGAAGGGATTCCAAATTGTGTCCAAATGTTTTCTATGTAATGAGGCAGAAGAGACCAATAGTCACCTTTTCCTACATTGTAAAGTAACTTCACAGATTTGGTCTTTGTTCATGTGCTTAACAGGAATCAGATGGACAATGCGGAACATACTGCTGATCTTTTGAGTTGCTGGATTAGAATATGGGGAAGAAAAAGTCAGAAGAAGTGGTGGAGAATAGTCTCAGCATGTATTTGATGGACAGTGTGGAAAGAAAGAAATAGTAGATGTTTTGAGGATAGGTTTGATTCCATTCAGAAAGTGAAGTGGAATGGCATTGTATACTTTTATTTTTGGTGTACAGAAAATAGTCTAGAGGATGTAGAACAGTTAGTTGATTTGTTAGGTTCTCCGTAAATACTCTCTGTTTTTCTTTTCTTTGGTCCTGAAACTTTTTGGAGGTCTCCAACATGTCCTTAATGCTGAGGAGTACAACTTTACCGATTTCAGAAAAGATCATCCATCGTAGGAGTAGTTTGGCTCACCAAAATTTGGTCACTCACTATATCAAGATCAAGCCTAATATGTGTCAAGACTGAAAACATCTTCTGACATTGCTCCAATTGTTTGTAATACTTGTAGTAGCGGTGTCAATGCCAGTAGTAGTGGGCATCAACTCATTAGACTCTTCAATAGCTGCCTGAACCTGTCCAAGATGGGTAGATACATATAACCAATTGCTGCTTTTCTAAGGTTATTCAACAATAAAAGGTTAGTCGGGAATTCAGATTATAAAAGTGAGATGTCATTTGTGTATAAACCACGATCCTTTCTCCAAACTGAAAAGCAAGTTTGGAAAGGACAAAGCAGAGGTATGCACTTTGAATCAAATAGACTTCCACACCAGGCATAATTGAGCATCAGCCTTTTCCCTTTTCTCCCAACTTTTTTCATCAATATCCTCATACTGTTTAATTAATTGATCTAGAATGCCTTGTCCCTTACACCATAATTGAACTGATAAAAACCAAGATAAGTAGTTCATATTACCTATCAAGGGTTTTGTGGGGATTGAATGGTTCGGGTTGCTGGAAGCTATGATTTTATAACCAAAAGCATTCGGTTCGTGTGACATTGTGATGTATCCAGGGAACTTCAACAATTATATCAAATCTTTAAGAAGCAACCTCAAATCAGTAGTAGGAGACAGTTTACAGAGTATTATAATGATCCCAAGTGCTGGAAGTATAGCAAGAACTGTAAAAAAAGATAGGATTGAAACTTGGCGGACAACAATTGCCTGGTCAGGAAATGGTTGGTATGCATTGATACCTAGATGGGTAGGTTTGGATTGAGGAGGTGAGTCCCAGGGGAGAAAATAGCTTGCTGAAAAGTTGCTGGGAGGCTTTTCTCACGTTGGTGCATGATTAGATCTCATTGGAAGATTTTCCCTTTTGCTCCCATATGTGACAATGTGGCATCTGGGTTCTACTCGCCCGAGAATCGCGTTTCTATCTATGCTGTTGGTTGTTGTGCAACACTCTCTTAAGGAAAAACAGGCTTAAACAGTGGCCAGAAAATTAACATGATGATTTCTTCCTGACATCACTTGTAGATACATAGTGACTAATATTTCATAAACGCTCTGATACTATGTGAGAAAGAAGAGAAAGAATAGAGAACACTGCTTGATTATATTTTCTCCAGCTATTTGGATTTAAATAGTTAAGTTTAGATGTTCTAAGATAGGGACGAGAATCAAAGAACACATAATTACATGAAGTAATTGATCCTATACTATAACTACAAGATTCTAGAATAGATACAAGATTTTAACATAAATTATGTCTTAATTTATTAATTCCGGAGATTGATAAGTTTGGAAGAAGTATTTTGGAGAAGGTAACAAAGCTAGTCTTAGTAATATCTTTCTTCCAATTGAGAGAAAGTGGGAGTGAAAACAACTTCCATTGAATGATTTGTGATATTATTGCAACAACAGAAATTTATTTTTGTGTGGCTGTGGTTTGATTTTTGATTTCTAAATTTGTTGGAAGGATTTTTGAAGTTTGCTATATTTGTCTTGCCCCTTCCATTTCTTGTAATCAGTCCTTGTATTACTTACAACAAAGGGATGTTTTTCCATGCAATCACAGATATTGATGGTGAACATTATTATCTCTCTTCTGCATATGGATGGTCTCTCTCTCAATTTGACACCTTGTGCTTCATCAAGCACCTCATCTGAGTCATCCAATATCTCTAAGGAGCAACAATTTGAGGATGCAGCTCAAGATGGACAAAATAAGACCGTTGTAATGTTAATAGGGCAACTGTTGAATATTTTACGGCAGTATCTACCATCTTCAAACTCAGAGAAGGAAAATAATTGGGAAGTAAACGTATCAGCTGGTATTAAAGAAGCCATAGAATGGAGAATTATGAATGCGAAAAGATCTATTGAGGATTGGGAATGGCGTTTGTCAATTTTGCAGTGCCTTCTGCCATTCTCGGAAAGACAGTGGAGATGGAGGGAGGCTCTTACTATTCTACGTGCAGCCCCATCGAAACTGCTAAACCTGTAAGTATTGGTGTTTCTACATCGCCAATTTGATGCATATCATTTTGAAATGTCCTTTTTTCTGGACAACTGAGTCAAAAACCTTAAAAATGGCTGTTCCAGTTGTCCTCACTGTATTCCTTCTCTTACTTCATCAATTTGAATATTCGGGATGCCTTATAAAATATCTCTGAAAGAGTGGGATTATCTGAAATTTTACTAATACCTAGAAGTATTTATGGTGGAAAACTGCTCTTTTTGAATTTGCATAGTCAACTTTTATCTCTTGTTTACTGGCTAGTTCTATCTCTTGTTGCATTTATAGTTCTTTGTGAGCCTGAATTGTATTTAATCTTAAATGTTTTTCATGTAATGGTTAAATGCTTTAATTTATGCCATACCTTTGGAATCCTGGTTTCAATTTCACATCAATGACTTGCCTTCATTCCTTTGATGCTCTAGGGAATTAAGTCAGGTATAGTTGAACTGAACTGCTTGATTTTAAGATGGGTGATAAGCAGCTGTATCCGTATCAAGCTTACCATCTCTTCTCACGAAAGCATATTCTTCCTAATACCCATATTCTTAGCATGGCGGATATTGAATAAACGGACGACCGATGCAGAATTAACATTTCGGTGTAGGGTTGCATCGTCCCGGTGATACATTGACCATATTGCCTTAGCTTTTTGTCATGATCCAAATCAGGATCGAGCAAACCATCTATCTCATATAACCATGTAAACTCAATAATCTAATGTTAAATAATTATATCACTTAAAGCATACATGAAGTACCCTTAGAGTCTTTTGTTGACAAAATGCTCTCAGACACTCTTTTTGAGGACCTTCTCTCTCCTTCCCTCTAGGAGGGGATAGCTCCTTTCCTGATATCCTTCCACCGGCAATCTCTTTCTTCCTCTCTTGACAAAATTCTCCCAGACACTCTTTTTGAGGACCTTCTCTCTCTTTCCCTCTAGGAGGGGATAGCTCCTTTCCTGATATCCTTCCACCGGCAATCTCTTTCTTCCTCTCTTGACAAAATTCTCCCAGACACTCTTTTTGAGGACCTTCTCTCTCTTTCCCTCTAGGAGGGGATAGCTCCTTTCCTGATATCCTTCCACCGGCAAACTCTTTTTTCCTCTCTTTTCTCAGGCAACCACCTTCTGCGGTAGTCTACCTTCTCCTTTTCATGAGATCTTCCTCATATTATATTCTTCATTTTTAGAATGGGGGAGAACAAGATCTATTTTTTTTTTTTGATGACCGTGGTGTCTGGGCCAGCTTTTGTGCACCTAGACTTATTCCATGGGATACCTTCCACCTCCCACCTCCAACCTCCCACCAACAACATGTACCAGCTAACTCTGTCCACCAAGGTTAGGACAGATGGGAAGAATCACCTAGTGTTTTTGCCTCCGTTGAGTTTTGAACCTGAGACCTCAGGATTCTCAACCACTTCATTGACCACTAGGTCACACTCTTGGGTGCAGAAAAAGATCTATTTTATGCTGGGTTTAAGTCTGTGGTTTGAATGGGTGGAAAGAAGTCGTAAGATGATGATGAGATCGATCATGAGTAATAAGATCATGGAATGGATCTGCCTCACTTTTAAAGAGGCCTCAACAGACCATAAGAAAGTGGTCAGCAGATGGAAAACCACAAAGCAGGATTCAGAGCACTTCTTTTTCCAGAAAGCATAACGAGCATGGGATATATATGAGCAGTGTGTCCTTAAATGGAGGGGGAGGATCAGTCCTAATTATTCCTGAATCAGCATTGAATGCATGACATCGTTTTTAAGATACGGAATTTTATTAAATGCTCCAAAAAATTGACAGAGGCTGTCCTTCCGAGACTTAGTGAGGCCAAGAACCTTCAAATAGCAGAGCTGAAAAACAACAAAGGTAAAATTGACATTTCTGAAACAACTGATGCTCTGGAGGATGGGCTTTTAAAGAGATGTCTAGTGGGGCGTTTTGGAGAAGAGGCACATGAAAGACCCACACTGGCAGACGTAAGGTTTAAAGAGATGGTCATCAACAAGTTGGAAAGATATATTTGGGGTGAACATCTATGAGATGCATGGAGATGTTTTAATTCGAATTCCTGAATAGATACATGGTTGAGAAAATTCTTCAAGGGCAATGGTTCTGGAAAAAGCTCAGACTTCAACTAGAATGGTGGAACCCTATGGAGGGGAGCACCTCGAACTCCATTTGAGTTAAGGAAACTTGGATTAAATCAATTAGAATTCCTCTCTATTTGTGGCACAGATTTTTTTCTTCTAGATTTTGGAGAATTTTGTGGGGGTTGGGTGGGCACATAAGAAAAAAACAGAACTCAAAAACCATTTAAAATGGGTGAGAATTCTGGTTCTGAATGATGGAAGAAACTTTCGGAGGGAGCCAGGGAGTTGTCGATAACTCTAAGTGGAATCACTTACAACATTCCAATTTGACCAGAAAGCAAACCAAGATTTGAAATCACACCGATTTAGTTGAGGGTGTCACTGGAAAAGACGATGCATATGAGTTTCCAGTACAAGCTATCTCCAGTGGACAAAAAGGGATTACTTCTGCGAAGTACATAAATCCCATGTTTATAGGGATTCTACTGACAAGTACCATGTAGGGTGTACTTCTTCAATAGATGGAAGGCTGTGTAGAGAAATGGCACGTGAGGGGCATAGGGTTCTTATAAATGAGGGCAACAAGCTGGCCAGTACCATGAGCCTGATTGGGGTCATCTTTTATTGATTCACTTGGGCCTGACTTAACGGCCCATGTGATTTTTAAGGACTTTTAAGGCTCAAATTCATCAGCTTATTTCAGCGATGCTTCCTTCGAAATTTCCAAACTCTTCCCAATTCAGACTGCATCACATGCGAAGATACAAAGCGCAGTAGACCCGAACTGTTTTGCAAAAGCAGTGGCAACCATTGTAGATGTTCCAAATTGGGTAACTCGGCATAGATAGTTGCGACAGAAACTGCAGTAGAGACATGATGATAAGAGCAAGGTAATTGAAAAAGGTCGATTGATTTTGCCAAACAAAATTCAGTCATCTCTGTAGAAAATTGGGAAGAAGAAGAGGCATTGCCACTTCTTATTGAGCATGAACAAGCCATTCTAGAAGTCTGGGTTCCACAAAATATGATCAAATCAGTGTTATCAAAAGCAAACAAGCATATAAAAGCTCTGAGATCTATTGGGACTTTAAGCGCTTAGCACAAATAAAACATGGGTTTTAATTGATAAAAAATGCAAAGGGAGAAAACAAAATACAAATATATATGTTTAGTTCAAGACTAATAATTATAAGCATGAATGACAAATATATGAACAAAGAAATTGATTTTTTTTAATGATAAAGTGAAAAATCAATTGTTTAGGGTCACCTCTTCGGAAGAGGCTCATTGGCAAGGAAAGTATGCTTCAGAACCTTGATGACGACACTGAAACACACATTAATCGAGGGGAAGCGCTCAACACATTTTGAGCTTCACTTTAGGGCTTAAGTGCGCCTTTGTCAGCGCTAGATCAAATTAAGCAAAATGTTAGTGGCAAATTTCCTGGGTCATGAGAGGTGGTTTTGGAACTTCATTACAGTTAATAGCTGCAGACAAGCTAGAAGGTTGAAATCTGATAGTGTGTGTAAGAAGGCCAGATTCAAATGGGAACAAAAATAAAAAGATTAGTTTCTTCTGATGTTAAATTCAAGAGTAATGGAAACAAAATGTTACACCCCAACTTAGGGACGCAGCTGGTACCTGGTGTGACTCTTGACCTCGAGCCAATCCTTCCTGGACAACTAAGCTGTAAGCGTAATACCAACCACAAAATCAAGAAAACAAAAAAGTATATCTCGGCTTAAAAATAAGCCATCGGCCGACAAGGTCCCCTGTCAACATAACATGTGGTAAACTCAGCGAATCCCAACAATTTATATAGAACAAAAACTAAATCCTGTGCAGGCCATCAAAGTCACCAAGCTGTCTATAATCAATTAATGCTATGCGTGCCATCGAGGCCACCATAATATCTAGAAATATATAACCTGAACACATATATACATATACGATCAAGGCCGACAAGCCGCTGTGCTAAAATGACAAAACAACAAGGCCAACATGGCCGACAACGCACATCTACACAATCCCAAGTCTGCAACCCTCTAAGAGTAATATACTTTGCCTAGACAGGTCCCCGACCTACCCATTAGCTATACATAACAAAAGACTAACAAACCTCTTGATCTAACAACTCTAGAAAAATTGGAGCTGACCAATCTGCTGGAACTCAGCCACACTACTTAGGAAACCTGTGTACCTGTTTGTCGAGACCTACAGGCATGAATGCAGCTCCCCCAAGCAACGGGGCGTCAATACGAAATAATGTACCATGCATGAAAGACAACAAAATAATTCAACAAGTATCATAATATACTGAAAGTAACCAGGTAGGCGAGTCAAAAATAATCTGTGTGAACTGACCTGCCCCTGAATCTAATCATACAAAAAATAATCAACAATAGCCTACCCGGTCCCCTATAAGCTCGACAAGTACAAAAAACAAACGATACAACCTACCAGGGCCCGTATAAGCTCGACAGATACACTCCAATAAATATACCCTTATTGGTAATGCTCTAGCCCCATATGTAATCACTACATCTCAATATCTTTCCTAAGCTTTAAGGGAACATGTTGAAAGAAGGAAATAGCCTAACATACTTTTTTTTGATGATTCCACGCTGTAAGCTCATCTCTACCCGCACACCCACGACACTACTACAGTGGTAAGCTCAATCAACAAACAAGAACAAGAATTACTACGACAATCCGACAATCGGTACAAATTTCCACCGTAAATTACTATTCGGGGTCTAAGGTAGCTGTAAACCGCTAAAAGATGGTTCTTACCAGTTAAACACACTCGAAACATTGCCACAAACTCAATACACAGCTAAAACCATGCTGCCACAACACCTACTGAGATACACCACATAATTGATGGGGTAAATTATACCACGACGACGCTCACTACGTAGAGAAACTTTCTTTAAGCTTCCGAGCTAAGAACATCAACATCCATGGAGAGTCTCTGGGTTTTATTTCTGATTTTCTCTGGTTTTTGGGAGAAAAATTTGGGATTAAAACGAAGGAGATGAGGTTGAAGTCCCACCGACCTAGGGGCCCATTTACATTCCTGCTTGCGCAGTCTTGTAAAAACGTGAAAATGCCAGATTGATACTTGATAGTTTCATCTATGAAATAGATATACAACTATTGCAAGAAAAAAAACCATATTCTTGCAATATAAAGGTGTATTCCCAAATGATAATAAGTCTATGTATTGTGTTTTTACTAATGGAATTCTTTAAAAAGAATGTTTACAAAATTAACTAAAGGACATGGCAAATTAGTTAGATTGTGATATAGATATCAAAAAAAGGGAATTAAGCGTAATATTATAAACCCCAAGGGAGGTTACTGTTATAGAAAGAAACCTTATTTAATGTTTTGAGTTAGATATTTAGATTCTTTGACATGTCATTTTGCCATTATCATTACATTTAGAACCCAAGTTAAGTGGGTATTCCAAATTCAGGTATTGGAATAGTTTGCATCCTAAAATTCATTATAGCATTTAGCATTCCTAGGAAAGACAGAAGTGGACTTAGGATTTTGAGTTTATAGATCTTGATTTTACTTAAGACAGTCTACGGGGTTATACTTATACAGTGGTTCTTAAGAAATTTCGGGGTCTGGATCAAAGCTATTGGTTTCTACCAATCTTGTAAGTAGAACTTTAGTTCTGTCCCTGAGGAAAGAGTTACATGGTAGATATCTGATGCATCACAACTTTGATTCCATTGCATTCCGGTAGTATGTGTAAATCAAAACTATATGTTTAAGTGTTACATTAGGTTATCAAACTACCCATTAATCTGCACTCTTACTACCAATAGATATTCGGCCAATTTTTAATTCAAGCAATATCTTTTCTATTGTGTTAATGCAGCTGTATGCAAAAGGCAAAGTATGATATTGGAGAAGAGGCTGTCAACCGTTTCTCTTTGCCTCCAGAAGACAAAGCTACACTAGAGCTAGCTGAATGGGTAGATAGCGCCTTTGGAAGAGCATCTGTATGTTCCTTATCTGCTGATTGTGTGTCTGTAAATTGATATTCTGTGCAGAACTTCTATGTCTTTTACAAATATTTTCTAATGTCTCCCCTAAATGTTTGTGTTAATTAAGCAAGTTGAACACCCAAGGGTGTTGGCATAGTCATCAATGAAGTGAGTTGAGAATAATGAGGTCTCATGTTAAATTATTCCTGGCCGAGGCAAAAAATAGTAGGTGATTCTTCCAATCTGTCCAAGCCTTGGCCAATAGAGTTATCCGGTATCTGTGCTAGTGGGAGATAGTAGGTATCTCGTGGAATTAGTCGAGGTGCACGTAAGTTGACTCGGCCACAAGGATTATAATTTTTTTTTAAGCAAGTTGATGCTGGGATTCCTTTTAAGACCACCTTACTAAAACTGATGCTAAACTGACCAATTTGTGATTATGAGATCCGAAGGTTTCCGTATCTGTCAAGCAGGTTATTCTCCAACAATGTTATAGCAGTTTACAGTACAAGGACCCATTCAGAATTTGATTCTTGCAATATTGTGCTTTCTTTAAGCTGTTTTCCTTTGCACCAAAAATTAAAAGTTTTCGATTGCGTAGGTTTAAGGGGGCTCCTGTGTCTTTTTTCTTTGGAATATGCTTTAAAGATAGTGCCCACCTAGTGTATTACATACAGAGAGAAATAACGAGCCTTTGAAGAGAAAACAATTTTATTAAGATTAGAAGAATACTTATGTTTTATAAATTTTTTGAGCATGCATATGTTCCCTAATAACTTAATCTTTTAGATGAGCTAATCACAGTTTAGTTTATTATCGCTGCCACCTTTCACAAAAAAGAACTGCCATGTACTTGGCCTATGAAAAGAATTAGGCCGGCATGTGAGGAGGCATTGGAAATGTAGTTTAATGGAAGTGTACCCTCTCTAATGGCTTTAATGGTTAGATGAGGTGATTACACAGTTCAATTATTATTATCATTGTCATCATCATTATTATTTGACAGCCATTACAACCACAAAAAAATCGCTTCAATTCTAAACTAGTTGGTCGGCTATATGAATGCTCAATATCTGCTCCGCTCCTTTTAGGCCCATTCTTTCAAGACGTCAGGTATTTTACTGACAAATGCTAAAGAGAATTGATCTATGCTAGTTTCGGTTCAGTTTTTTCAAGACTACATATTCTTTTGTGACCAACAACAGTGTACATGTATTATAAGTTTCCCATGTTGGATTCCAAGGATCTGATGTTTCTTTATTTTTTTAAAAATTTTTCCATGCCGGATCTGATGTGAATCCAGGAAGTGATGCTTTCACTCAATTTCAATAATCTGCATGAATTATTTATCACCAGTCTTCTTTTGTTTAAAAAAATAATGAACAGGGACTTATCAGTTCTGTGAGCTTAAGATTCTTGATATGATATGCTCTTCATGTGGTGGGCATCTTATAAGATCCTGAAGTTCAGAGTTAAAAGGATTGACTATGCTTTTCAACTTGGATAATGGGTGTTGAAATGTGTAGTCATCTTATCTATTTTTTGTTAGAGAGTGCACAATTTTGTTTATTTAATTATGTCTTCAACACGCCACCTCACCTGCGACCTAGTTTTATTTAATAGTTCATGCATGTGGAAATTCTTTTATACATTGGGTAGCAGTGAGACTCGAACTTACGACTTTAGCTTTGCCCGGATACCAAAGTTGAGTTGTGTGACCATCTCATCTAAAAACTTAAGTTGGTATAGAAAATACATTTTTATTTATCATGACTAGTGCTTCATATGGTTCCAGAAGCAGCTGCAATATTAACTGCAACAACACTTCGGTAAACTACTGACCAATGTGGATAAATATCAATTCAATAAGGATTCTTTACAATATCAAGACTTCCTATTTTATCTTCAATTGTGGAAACATTTGTTTTGATACAATCCTCCGCTCAGATAATCCTATTTAATTTTGTCATGGTGTTAGTGTGTTTGTTGAATGAGGATGGTTGTCAACTAAGTGGATTTATTTTATGCGTAATTGAGACAACTTTCAACTTGTAGACATTTTAAAAATATATTTGTCACTTTTTTTGTAAGGTTGAAGATGCTGTTTGCCGTGCTGCTGATGGAACTTCTCCGGTCCAAGAACTGGATTTCTCTTCTTTACGTGCTCAGCTAGGTCCTCTACCAGCTGTAAGATATCCTGTCCCTCTTCTCGGTCTCTTTCCCCCCATTTTCATGTTTTTATGCATGTCAGCATGCCTACTCGTTTTTCATGGATGAAGTTGTACGCTGATATGTTTGCCTTTTCTTTTAAGATTCTCCTGTGCATTGATATAGCTGCAACTTCTGCAAAATCTTCAAGCATATCCTGTAAGCTTTTAAGTCAGGTATGTACCACAACTGTGCTTAGTATTGCATAGTACAATTCATTTCAGTTCTACGATTGCTTTTATTCTAGTTTGGTCATCATTTCTATGTCTTTGCTGTTTCTTATTTCTTGGTTGGGGTTGACCTCCTTGCTAATCCATGATGATTATAAAGTATCTTTCCAAGTGGACATAACCCGATTCACCAATGACTCATGTTGTCTGGTGATCCTTTTATCTTTTTATTTTTTGAAATAGGTAACTTTGTATTCACTCAAAAGAACTCGTCAAGAAGCTGATGAGGAGGGATTTACAAACCCCCAGGCAGTGTTATCAAAGGCGAAAAGCGCAAAAAAGCTCTAAGGTCCGTAGGGGCTTTAAGCGCAAAGCGCAAATAAAGTGTGGGCTTTAATGAAAAAAGGCGCAAAGGGAGAAAATATTACAAATGTATATGTTTAGTTCAAGACCAATAATTATAAACATGAATGACAAAAAAAAAGCTCTAAGGTCCGTGGGGGCTTTAAGCGCAAAGCGCAAATAAAGCGTGGGCTTTAATGAAAAAAGGCGCAAAGGGAGAAAATATTACAAATGTATATGTTTAGTTCAAGACCAATAATTATAAACATGAATGACAAATACATGACCAAAGAAGATGAAAAAAGATGATGATAAAATGAAATATCAATTGTTTAGTGTCACTTCTTCATAAGAGGCTCATTGACAAGGAAAAGTTTGTCTTAGAACCTTGATGACGACACTGAAGTGCACATAAAGCGAGGCGAAACGCTCAACACGTTTTGAGCCTCGATTTAGGGCTTAAGTGCACCTTTGATAACTCAGCCTCCAGGGGGTGCCATCATTCTCAAAATCCAAAACAAACTTTCAAAAATTTACAATTGGCCTATAAACTCCACTAAGCTATCTACTTCCCCCACTAAATCTTGCTTACACCAAAAATACAAAAGGCTAAGACATCTCATCTTGATCATCTGTGAGCTACTAACCTTTCCTTCATAACATCTCATTCCTTTTGTTAGAATAGTAATAGGTATATACAATCCTACTTAGAATAGAAATAGGAATAGTAATAGTAATAGGAATAATCTATAGTGTCCTACTTAGAAAATGATTGTATTGCAGTGTCCTAGTTGGAAAAGGTGTCTATTGTAGTGTCTATAAATAGGGTCTCTCTGTAATAATGTAGACAACAATAATTCAATAATATTTTTTTCCTATATTTCTCACATGGTATCAGGGCCATGGTTCAATGATGGAGCCAGGTTAGAGATGGGTGTTCATCTTGGCGGGTGTAGTTCTAGCCGCAACCTTTTTGACAGTAATGAAATTTTTTGTTGGAGATAATTTTTTTAAAAATAGCGAATAAATGGTGAAATATTCGTGTCAAGCGCATGTGTTTCACCACACGACACATGATTGGTTATGACATTTTAGGACATAATTAATTTCACTTTAAAATGGTTTGGGGGGGGTGTGGTCATAGGACCTCCATGAAGTATAACTGTGTAGTTGAGAATCCAGTAATAGGTTGGGGGGTCATTTGACTATTTTCTCTTATTAATTCTCATATATTCAAATGCAACTCTCCAGTGCTTAATTTTTTATCTTATTTTGTTATAGCTCTTTGTTATTTTTCTCCTCTAATCACTTTATTATCGAGTCGAGGGTCTAGCAGATACAACCTCTCTATCCAAGGTAGGTTTAAGGTCTGCGTACAACCTACCCTCCCCAGGCCTCACTTTATGGGATTATGCTGGGTATGTTGTTGGACTAGAAATATTAGATCTTAGTTAGGCGATCTTTTTTAGTAAGGTAAATTTTATTGATGTGTGGCATTACATGGAATGTACTCAAATCAGAAAGTCGAGTTTTATTGAGTTGAAGTACAATATCATTCTTGTCTTCAAAAATTCTAGTGTTCCATTCTTCCAATTAACCCGACGTATGGCTGCAGGAATGTTGTACCAGATGGGAAGGAGTGGTTTAGTAATTCATTTCTTTGCCATGCAAGCAGAAACTCCGAAAAAGATCTCGTCATACACCAATTAATACCCAAAATTTTGAATACCAAATTCCACAGTTGACTAGAGATTTTGCAATGGATGAAGAGATGGTTGATCTCTTCTGCTTCTTCCTCACAAAAAATGCATCTATTATGAAAATGGGTGCTCTCTCCCTCATAAGTTATCAAGGATGATGCATTTTCCATTAGCCACAATCCGAACAAAATATTTGACCTTGTAAGGTGCTTTGCCGTTCCAAATGGTCTTCCAAGCTCAGATAAACGGAAGGGGTGGGGACTAATGAGGTTAGGATATCATCTTTTTATGGAGAAGACTCCTCTGGGATGTAAATCCCAGTTGGAGTGGTCGGGTTTGGGGTAAAACAGGGGGGGGGGATGTTGTTGGGGAGTTGAAGCATGTGTAAGTAACCATCAATCTACGTTTCCTTTTAAAAGAGATAAACCAGTCATGAAAACTCCTGATATCTGAGATGGTAGCCCTCAGTAGTGTGGTGCAGTTTTAGACTAGAAATACAATTTCCCAGTCATTAAGATTCCTTCTGACTAAGATTATGTGGGTGATCCTTTTAAACTAAGAATGCAAAAAACTAGTTCTGTGTGGATTGTTAAGACTCATGTATAAAGGCTTCTGCCCCAACTGGAGACCTGGATGTCGACTCAATCTCCAGCTAGTCTTTGATATCTACCTCTATTGAAATGAATAAACATTTATATTCCCATGTTCTCCACATTCCTGTTTCTAGTTGAAATTAAGAGCTTATCCTGTTATGGTTACAATTCAACTTGGGTGCATGCAGGCACAAATTATGTTGTCAGAGATTTACCCTGGTAATTCCCCTAAAATTGGGTCAACCTACTGGGATCAGATTTGTGAAGTAGCAGTTATATCTGTAATCAAGCGCGTCCTTAAGCGTCTACAGGAACAACTGGAACAGGTGAGTGGGGTTGCATTAGGTGATGAACTCTTGATTCCTCGATTTACTTGTATTGTTAATTATAATCTTGGTTCAAGTATGGGTTGTGCTATATGGCTAAGTTTCCCTTTGGTTAAATGCCATTTTTCCCTTATTTTCAGTAATGTATTTTCTCAGCACGTTAAAGTACGTAGTAATGCTTAGTATTTTTCTACTTGATAGCTTACTTCTCTATAGATCTTATTACATGTTTGTCTCTATGATCCCATACCATAATTCCGTGCGAATAAATTCTCTAATTGATGGAAAAAATGCTTTGGCTACAAGATTCAAGTACTGCAAATTAACAGTAGTTGTTACTTGTTACTGTTGGATGTTAGAAGTAAGTATATCTCTTTTTGTTTATATCTTTTTCATGCCTCTCTTTCCTTTTCTTTTTGGCGTATAATAACAAGGAAATATTAATGTTTGAGAAAGTTATATATGATATGCACCTTCAATTTTCCTCTGGATAATCCTTCCTGCTTGGATTTTGACCACCAAAAACAGAGTCCTGTTTAGATAAAGCAAGAAACTTGGCATTTGTTTCTTATAAAAATAAATAAATAAACGATGCCAGAAATTTGATAGAAGAAGTTGGAGAGCTGCCTTCTAATGTAGAGTAGGAAAGGCAAAAGATCAAAAATCATAAATACTTCCAACTCTCAGTCCAGTTCTTACCAAAGCTTCTTGAAATTCCTGAACAAAGAATTACAGGAAGTGGTTGAGAACCCTGAGGTCTTAGCTTCAAAACTTAGCGGAGACAAAAAAACACTAGGTGATTCTTCCCATTTGTCCTAGCCTTGGTGGACAAAGTTACTCGGTACCTGTTGCTGATGGGAGGTGGCAGGTATCCCATGGAATTAGTTGAGGTGCGCGAAAGCTGGCCCAGACACCAAGGTCATAAAAAAAATAAAAATTACATGAAAGCCACTTTATCTTAGCAACATGCTAGTAAGATATATCAGTTAGAAGGCTGTATCCCGATGTTAAGATTAGTACATGAGAATTTCTAGCAGGCGTTTAAAAAATAACCGCCTTGTTGCTTAGATGGATTCACATTCATAGTTGAGAATTTATCCATACGATGCTAAAACAGCTCTCGCAAATGATAAAGAAATATTCAGTGGTATTACTTTATCAAAAAAAATATTCAGTGATATTACAACAATTACCATTTTCAAAAATATTCAGTGATATTAATTCAGAATTCTTATCGGATATAACATAATGATTCGCTGGTGGATGAAACTTCCATTATTTCATATTAGAGACTGGAGACGAGGCTTACAGGCAGTTGAGAATGGACAGAAACCCAAAAGCAGTAGATCTAGGACTGTCTCCAAGAGGCATTCCTAAATAAGTGAGGCAATCTTGAAATAGAAAAAATCTGAGAGAAACAAGAGACAATGTGACCCTCTCATGAGTCTCATCAATACTTAGGTCTGCTAATCCTATCTTCAACCTGTTAATTTCAAGACTGGCATTATATCTATACAATGTACATGTGAAAGAGAAATATTACTTGGACAATTAACTTTTACTGGTCAGCTAATGCCACTTGCACCACCAAAAGATTTTCCTTTTTCATTCTAAAAACAAAATATTTGGTGGTGTGCCTGAGTTGCATTAGCCATTAGCTCATGGTCATAACTGTATTCTTGTGGCCATTAGTTTTTAGACTGACATAAATCCTCCCAGATTATGCTATGTCTTTCCTTTGATTGTGGAAGATTTGACCTTCCTCGTTATCTCACTGAATTACCTTCAGTGTACACAGAGGGATTAGACAGGGTGATCATAGCAATGGAGGGTCTACAAAATATGTTAAATATTGCTAAAATGGGAAGATGGATGCAGGGATTTGAAGTTGCCAAAGACAGTGGGAGCAATTCAGAGATCACCCATCTTCAATATGCTGATGAAACTTGTCAATACTGAGGTTGATATTGGTTTATTTTGAAGCCATTTCTGGTCTACATATAAACTGGTATAAGAGTTACCTTTTTCCAATTTTGGTCTCCAATATGGAGCACCTATCACAGATTCTGGGAGGAGTGGTGGGCACATTGCCATCTATATATCTTGGAGCAAAGTCATAATCCATAGATATCTCGAACCCAGTTTTGGAGAATTGACTAGATGGAGATCACAATGTTTTTCACTGGGAGGTAGACTAACTTTGATAAACTCTGTCCGAGATGCTCTACCAACTCACATGTTGTTCCTACTTCATATACCTCAGGAAGTGGTTCAAAGGTTGGATAAAATCAGGGGACGTTTTCTGTGGCAAGGCAACAAGGAGAAGAAAGGCTACCACCTGGTCAAATGGAAGAATATTAACAGAAGCAAAAGGCAAGGTGGATTAGGCATCAAGAACCTTAAGTGCCAGAGCAAAGCTCTTAAGGTGCAATGCTATGGATCTACCCACAGAAGGCTCAAGCTTTATGGTGTAATGTCATAAAGAACAAATATGGGGAGCTGGACAATTGGGCAACTAAAGAAGTCACTACCCCTTATGGTGTTAGTCTTTGGAGATCCGTCAGCTCTTCTGGCCATTCCTTAAAAGTCAATCTACTATCAAGGTTCACAATGGCAACAAGACTCGTTTTTTTAGACAAATGGATGGGTCCTGATAGTTTACAAGGCTTATTTCCTGACATTTTTCTTCTACAATTGCTGAAATGTGGCTGGTATTTGGTCTTCAGAAAACATTTAAATGATTGGGGACGGAATTGTACAAGTTGTTGGAGAACTTTCAAGGACTACAGAGAGGAGAGGATTGCTTCTGGTGGAATGGGCATAGCAAGGGCATATATAAGGTGAAAGAGAGATACACGCTGACAAACCAAACTAGAGCTCAAATTATTAAGTGGGCTTGGAAGCACATATGGAAAGCCAAAGTGCCACACAAAGTGGCATGTTCCACTTGACTTTTTATTAAAGAGGCTGTTTTGACTCCCGACAATGTGACAAAGTGGGGAATTCCACTGTGCAACATATGTCCTTTATGTGGAAAGGATGCTGAGACAGTTAGACATCTACCTACACTGTAATGTGATAGTAACCAGAAGTACAGAACTGAAGAAATAGAACAAAGCAAGTTGCTTTACTGGCAATAGTTTGTGTAAGTATCTTAAACACAATTAAACCAATAAAGTTGTCCGTATGGAGAGGACAAGACTCCAGAAAATAGTAGTTTTGATTCTTAATTACATAATACAAATAACTAACCCTAATTACATATATATAGAGAACAATTCAGGTTGCATGGTTTACCTCGCTCCATTCTTTCAGATCGTGATGTTGTCTTCACAAGTATTTTTTGGCAGGAATTTTTTCGCAAGAATGGAGCGAGGTAAACCATGCTTCAGACAAATTTTTGGGGATAGGAATTGTGTGGAGGTTACAGGGAAAAGTTTTATGTTTTGGGGATAGATTTTGATATGTCACGAAAAGGCTCAAAGGGTGTTGTGTGCAAGTTCTGGTTCCTTTTCTGAGGGCAATGGGAAGGTCAAGATAATTAGGTTGGTTAGGTTCTTCATGATCAGTTTGGTTTGGTTTGGTGTTTCTAATGGTTCAACAGGTGCATGATGGGTACTAGGAGCAGTAACCTTAGCTGAGTAGTTTGATCAGTTAGCCTTTTTCTTATGGAATAAACCTGCAATGGTAGATTATTTTCTAGAATTCCATTATCTATATCCAAATTAGGAGACTCAATGAGGTCATTTGGATTTAAATACTCAGGTGACCGAAGAAATGATGACTCAGGCAAGGATTTGGCACGACCAGAAATAGAAAAATCAAATAGTGACAAGTCTAGAGGTTCCTTTCCTTTCAGTGACTCCCCCTGATTGTAAGAATGATTAAAAAAGGATTCACTCTCATCAAATATAACATCAGCTGAAACAAAGAATTTCTTTGATGATGGTTGATAACACTTGTAACCTTTTTGAGTAGGAGAATATCCTATGAAAACACACTTAAGAGCACGTGGGTCTAATTTGCCTCTATTTTGAGAATGAATATGAACATAGGCAACACTCCCGAAGATTCTAGGAACCAATTTATTGGAAATTTCAAAACTCGGAAAGAAATTCCTAAGAGTGTCAAGTTGACTTTTAAAGTTCAGAATTCTTGATGGCATTCTGTTACTAAGATGTGCAACAGTTTGGACAGCTTCCCCCCAATATTGTTTTGGCACCCTTTTACGAAACAATAGTGATCTAGTAATGTCAAGTAACAGACCGTTTCTTCTCTCTACTATCCCATTTTGTTGAGGAGTATTGACACATGAAGATTCTCTCTGCTATCCTATTTTGTTGAGGAGTATTGACATGGTTTTGATCATATTAAAAAAGGTAGGAAGAATTTGACTGACATCTGATTTTTGCTTTAGCAAATAGATCCACGTTACTCTTGTACAATCATCAATGAATGACACAAACCATCTAGCACCAGAAATATTAAGAATGGGAGAGGGTCCCCAAATATCACTATGAATAAGAGAGAATGGAGTTTGACATCTTTTGTGACTAATTGGAAAGGAAGTACGTTTGTGTTTTGCAATTTCACAATCATCACAATGAAAAGACTCAACAATCAAATCTTTGAACAAAGATGGAAACATCATTTTGATTACATAAAAGGAAGGATGACCTAACCGACGATGATAAAGCCATACTTTTTCTTTATTGGACATAACAGATTCAGACAAGAATGAACTAGATAAGGAATTCTTAGTTGTATCTCTACCATTGTGGACATCCAGACAATAAATACCACCTTTCTCACTAGCACGCCCAATCATCTCCTTCGTGTTCTGTTCCTGAAATAAGCAATATGAAGGGAAGAAAGTTACTTGGCATTTGGAATCTTTGGTGACTTTCTGGATAGAAATGAGATTTGTATATAACTTTGGGACATGAAGGACATCTCTAAGTATCAAGGATTTCTCCAGTGGTATGTCTCCTTGTCCAGCTACAGTAATAACTGAACCATCAGCTATAGTTATTTTTTTATAGCTAGGAGAAGGAGAATATGATATGAAGAGATGAGAGGAACTGGATGTGTGATCAGTTGCCCCGGAATCAACCACCCATATTGGAGAGTTTGTCTGAGACATTAGTAACAAAAGATCAAGAAATACCTGTGAAGGCCAATGAACAACTACCTGCTGAAGTTGAGTGTGGATTTGTTTCATCAGCCTGAGGGTTGCTTGCTAAATGTGCCTGCTTTCCATCACTATTGTTTCTGTTTGGAGGTCTACCATTGAGTCTCCAGCATCTCTCTCGGGTGTCGATATTTTTTGCAATAAGTGCAATAAAGATTGTCCATATTGAATGGCGGTTTGTATGAACCCGTGGGCTTGATGGTGCTCTCTCATTGTGAAACTTCAGATTCTTTTGAACTTGTCCCTTTTGCTACAAGAGCTTATCCTTCATTAATTTGAGTTTCAAGCATAACACTCCTCCGTCCTTCTGTCCGTATTATGGCCATTGTCTCATTCAATGATGGAAGATCTTCTTTTCCTAAGATTTGCACTCTCACGGAATCAAATTCTGCAAGAAAATCATAAATCCTTTCTTTTTCAATAAATCTTTTTCAGAATTACAACATCATCTTTACAACTCATTTGAATGCATTGATAATAATCCATTTCTTGCCATAACCCCTGTAAAAAGTTAGAATATTCAGTGACAGGTCGAGCTCCCTGTTTTGCTGCAGAAAGTTTTGTTTTTATTTCATAGATCCTGGCAGCATCATGTACTTTAGAGTACGTCTCCTTCACTGCATCCCAAGTTTCCTTAGCAGTGCTCAGAAACATAACGCTATCGCTGATTTTTGGAAGCATAGAGTTCCATAACCAAGACATCACCATTGCATCATGTTCATCCCATGCATCAAACATGGGTCTTCTTTAGATGGTCCTGTAGCAAGAAGGTATCGTATTTTCCCTTTACCCTTTAAAAAGGTACTAACCAGTTGAGCCCATTTAAGGTAATTTCCATTCAACCGATAAGAGGCTTGAATGTTTTGCAGATCACCAGATGAAACTGTAGAGTTATTCTCTACAGTTGCAAAAACAGTTCTAGAGGCTGGAATAGTTGCAGCAGTCACATTTTCTGGCATGGTTCTTGAATGGTTTCAATCTTTGGGCAGATAAAGATTAAAAAAAATAATATTTCAAGACAAGATGAATAAACTAGTAAGGAATAAGCCTAAAGCTCTGATTCCATGTGGAATAATTTTGAGGGTGTGCCACCACCATGTGGGATGTAAGTTTCCAATTCATCATCCCTTGGATGATGAATTTTTTGTGAATACCAAAAGTTACCCTTATCTCAAAAAAATAATAATTTTATTCATATCTTTCTATGTCATATACAAGGCTTTATATACATGAGAGATTGTGAAATAGAATCACTTAGATCCCATGAAATCTGGGATTCTATAAAATCATGTATTTTACTAAAAAGAAGTAAAAGATATTCTAGATTACAACAATTATCTTGAAGATCTTAAGGGATCAAATCTTGATATGGAGAATATCCTCTATCAGCCAACACACAACAATCATGAACAATATCAGCACAACAAGTCGTACATGATTCAACACACCTTTCAAGTAACCCGAACCACCAAGGGTCTCTAAAACATCATCCATAGTGTTTAACATGCAAACTTGGTTTATACGAGAACTATCCCAGCATTTAAGCACAAACCCGACCACTCATGGACCAACCTGTGACAAATATAACACAATAAACAAACCCGATTCTCTCATAGGAACCACACATAAACTACTGTTAGTGTACTGACATGGTATTCGGGCCAACCTGTGTAAGTATTCATATCAGGGGTGGTGTCCGAGCCAACCATTAGTACTATAACAAGTGTGGTATTCGAACCAACTGTTAGTATTCCTGTACCAACATGGTACTCGAGCCAACCAACAATCACAAACAACATGCACAATCACAATCTAGTGAACAACAAAACTTGAAACCACAAGTAAAATAAACAGGTTCATTGCACAAGATTATCAACATGATTTCATTTCACATTTATCCCGTAGTTTTTCTAACATGTATTGTATAAATGATACTATAAAGCAGTAAACATGCATATATACATAATTCGGAAAACACACTACTATCACCTATATATCAATAGCCCAATACTGAACCCCATTATGCATACACATTCGCTCCTCGGGATATACCTCCCTAGTCTCATAAATAAATACTCTTTCCGTTCATTTAGTTCCCCTTGATTACCACAAGTCCTAGAATATGGCTATAACCTAGCAATTTCATAACATTTACCTTACAATTACCACCAAACCACCTCAATAAGTAAATTCCAGGTTAACAATCAAGAACTAAAAAACCACCTCTAGTCATTATCTTTTCCCGCCTTAACAACAATAAAAAACAATCTTTAGCCATCCAGACTCCGTGCCCGAAGACTTATACATGAAATATCCCATTCATTTACAAGAGTATTATGAAATAGAATATAGGTCTACCTATTCAGTTAACAAAATTTAGCCTACCTTGACTGCTTTTTTGAAAGTTTAGCTTGTTCTTGGCCTAAAATCATATATATATATATAAGAGGACCTTAGGTCCGCCTACGTGGCGCCACCAGAATCCAGGATTTCCTTTTAATTTATTTATTTCCAAAACTAGCCTTTTCCTTTCATGAAAAGTTGTGACTTTTTTGAAAAGTTGCGACTTTTTTTTAAAGAGTTGTGACTTTTTTGAAGAGTTGTGACTTTTATGAAAGGTTGTGACCTTTCCGAAAGAGTTGTGACCTTTCTGATAAGGCATAATAAATATTTGTTCACACTAACCTTTGTTGTTTATAAATAGAGGAATTTCCTCTCATTTTAAAACAACAAAAATTCTGAACTACTTCTTTTTCTTCTTTTGCACAATTAAATATTCGTGTACTTTGCTCCTGTTGAGTGACTCACTTCACCATTGTTTTTTGTATTAATACACTGGTGAATAGAGTCGTCCTATCCTGAGAAGATCTATTCCTTTAAACCTTGGGTACTAGAGGGGAATAATTTTCTTAACGGTACACTATGCATTTAGTGGGCTTGATTTTTTCCTTTCTGTTTCATTCTATTGTTACAGATCCTGATATTTTTTTACAATCATTAATTTATGCTTATTTTATTAATTGTTGTTTTTGAGTATATCTTTTAAACTGTGTTGTTTATGTTTCTTCAAAGTATAAGTATTTGTTAGTACAGATTAAATAACACATGTTAATTGAGTATTCATGCAAGTTTTCTCTACTAAAATTGTTGAAAGTAGAGTAAAAGAATTTCTTAAAGATCTGTACTACCATATCTTGAAGACAAAATTCAAATTTGGTATGTCATTGTAAACACATAAAGATTTTAAAAACTTTATCACACCTTGATGTGCGAAGTGAACTAGGAAAAGAAGAAAAAAATTAATAAACTTTTGACATAAGTTTAAGGATGTGCCGGATGACCTATAGAGGAATATGACTAGACTGCAACATCTTTTAATCCGAAAGAAATAGATAACTACACAATAATTAATTGCTCATATTCAATATGAAGTATGAACATATTTCTCAAGTTTACTCCAAGTTGTAAATACTTTTCTTGAAGTAATAGATGTGTTTTTGACACTGTGATTGGAATAGAAGTATAGTTTCAAATTGAACTTCATCACTCTGGTATGTTGATTTTTAAAAAAACACCCAAACAAACTGAATTGTTTTGTGTAATATTTTTCCCTTTCAAGTATATATAATAAGTTGAATATATTGTTGTCCAATATGATACATTTTCTCTTTAATTTTCATTTTAATAATTACTTATGATACATTTAAATGGGAACTTTAAAATGATATATGTAAAACAAAAGGTAGGGCTGAACTTTCTACACGTTAGAATTAGAATATTTGTTCACTTTTTCCTACCTTTTACAATTTATTTATCTCTACACCAACGATTATTTATTTATTAGAATATTTAATATTACCGGTTGATGCATTTGACTTCTCAAAAATATCGAATAGTAACACTTTCTGAAGCAAAATGATAAATTATAAAATCAAATTAAAGATGATTGATTGAAAGATAAATGATAAGATGTTATAATTATCACTTCCTTTGTAGTGTTTTACTTTAAATGACTAATAGGTTATATTTATTATTTTATAAATTCCGTAACATTAAATTTCCGCGCCTTACTAGTAATAGTATAATACAAAATCAATCACAAATGACCTAAATATTTTTGGATTTCCAAATCTCAAACCCTAGGCCAACCTCGTGATTTTTCCACCTATTCCAGGACTTTCCCACTAATAATACACCTAGAACTACAAATTTCATGGTTATGCTTGTGAATTATGGTAAATAAATCAGGAATAACCATTCTCAAGAATAGACCAAGGTGTTACACTCTATAATCCTCATAAACTTAGATTTTTCTCACCTTTGGATGAATTCAAGCCCTTCCCTAGGGCCATAATTACATTCGCTAAGATCTAGGAATTGAACTACAAAAGTAGGAAATTTGATTGCTCACCTTTACGAAGATTCCTGATGAAAAAGTGATGAAATATGCCATAGATCGCCCTTTATCTTCTCCAAAATGTTCTTGGGTGATTATGGGTGGTTTGAGGATTTTACTACTTTTACTACGGCCCAATCGTCCCCCCCCCCCCCCCCCACACCCCCTCCTC
>NW_006239149.1:633807-664352 GCF_000226075.1 Solanum tuberosum | reverse complement strand
CCCACCATCCCGCTATAGCAGACTGGACCGACCTTTTTTTTGGCCAATTTTTTTCACAATTAATTCACCTGTAACAACGGGACGAGTCGTTACATTAGTAGAATAGATAACTGGTTTATTTTGTCATTTTTGGGTTTTTAAAAAGTAGAATTGAAGGAGATATTGCAAAGAAAGGAGAAAATAGATAAATATAAATACTCGTCACTAGATGGTTCTATGTCACCTTTTCTATTCCCATCTTTTTATTGATATGTAGATTACCAAGTTGATTAATGGAACAACTGTCAACAATTTCAGGATAAGCCTTCAGCTCTTCAAGACATTTTAACTGGAGAAATGATCCTTTTATCCTCAAAGGATCTTCAGCGCCAAGGACATAAGGAGCGTGCACTAGCTATGCTGCATCAAATGATTGAAGATGCTCATATGGGGAAGAGACAGTTTCTTAGCGGTTTGTTTTTGCTTCTTGATCCTCTCTTTTTACATCTATTGTTTGTAGTTGTAAGTTTTGCAGGTTGGGGAATTAAAATAAAATGGTGATGCTATCTTAGTGTTTCTCTCCCTTCATTTTCTTCATCTCCTCAGTGTGCCTTTCTGTGTCTGTCTCTCCCTCTTTATCTTTTATATTTTTGACTTAACTATATGTATATCTTATTCTTGAATATTTAGCTAGATTCTTATGGATTTCTGTGTGTGTGTATTTTTTCTCTCAAGTCAAACATATGAATTTTTGGTGCTCTGGAAAATTTTAGGTAAGCTCCACAATGTGGCAAGAGCTTTAGCTGATGAAGAAACAGAGAGGGAACAGGTTAAGGAGGAGGGCTCACGTTCTGACAGAAAAGGATTGTTACTGTACAGCAAAAAGGGGGTTCTTGGGCTTGGGTTGAAAACCTTCAAGCAGCCGCTGACAACTTCAGCAGCTGGTGACAGTAATATACCTTCTGGTAGCTATGATGTCAAGGAAACTGGAAAAAGATTATTTGGGCCATTCAGCTCCAGAATGACCACGTTTCTCTCTCAATTTGTCCTCTACCTTGCTGCTATTGGTGACATTGTTGATGGGGCTGATACCACTCATGACTTCAACTACTTCTCACTTGTGTATGAATGGCCTAAAGACGTAAGCTTTCTTTTGCGACTTTTCTTACTATTTTGCAGGGTGGTACTATGCGAACTGGCAAAATCTACTTGGAGTCTAATAAGGAACAAGTTTTGTTATAAAAACCTTGGCTTTGAATTTTGTTAGGTTTTCACATGCTTTAGAGGTAATGTTTGGGGCATTTAACTTAGCAAGACCCCTCCCCTTGCAATAAAGATAGAAATAGAGAGAGAGGACAAAGTTGAAAACAAAGGAAGCAACATGCTTGCTTTTAAATATTTCATCTGACCATTCTGGCTCTCCCAAAATGTTTGGAAAAAGGTGAAATTGTTCTTATTTTTATTTGGTCTTAACTTGCTCAATTTTGAGTTCATCACTTTGCTTGCAGCTTTTAACTCGTCTAGTGTTTGAGCAAGGAAGTACTGATGCAGCTGTAAAGGCAGCAGAGATTATGAATGCTGATTTTGTCCATGAAGTGGTTTCTGCTTGTGTTCCTCCAGTTTATCCTCCAAGATATGGTCATGGTTGGGCTTGCATCCCGGTGATTCCTACATACACTGAGAACTACTCTGAAAATAGAGTAATATCCCCTTCATGTAGAGAGGCCAAGCCTGGGTCTTTCACTCCTTCCTCTGGGGATGCTGAATTACCTCTCTATCCTCTCCAGTTGGATATAGTGAAGCATCTCATCAAGTTATCCCCAGTTAGAGCTGTATTAGCATGCGTCTTTGGAAGTTCTATACTTTATCGTGGCAGGGAGACTACTGTATCTAGATCTCTGAAAAGTTGCTTTCTACAAACTCCTGATGCTGATAGGTTATTCTTTGAGTTTGCTCTTGACCAATCTGAGAGGTTAGTTCACACTAAATGGAGTTTGTAATTCATCACCTATATATGTGATACATGTGGTTCTCTTATTTTTTGTGTCCGGTTCTTTTCATGATTTTTCTGAGCAGGTTCCCTACCTTGAATCGCTGGATACAGATGCAGACCAATCTTCATCGAATCTCAGAATTTGCGATAATGGCTGATCACACGAGGAATGATGGTAAAGATGATGTACCTGAATGTAAAACTGCTATGAAGCGATTTCGTGATCATGACAGTGATGCTGAATCTGAAGTTGATGAACTTGCTGGTAGCAGTAATATATCAACGAATCCCCAAGAGATTAAGAATGAAACGAGAGGATCTTCTGATCTTTGGCATGATTCCTTAAAATCCGAAAATTCTGATCGTACAACAGTTTTTCTTTCTTTTGATTGTGAGAATGAAGGCCCATATGAGAAAGCTGTGGAACGGTACTCCATCTCCTTTCTTTGAGTTTTGATCGTTTCTGTTCACATAAAGTTGGTCTTTCTTGTGTCAGCCACAATATTTTCACTGATCTAACCTGTTTCTCTTGTGATATCGCTTGCACTTGACAAGAATCATGAAGACGTTTTTATACTTATCTTGTTGGTGCAGCTGAATTTTGGTCTCAGCCCCAATGCGCCAGCATAAGAGTGGTTGAACTATAGGGTTTGGGTGCAGGTCTGAGAAACAATGATCATTTGCAGCAGATACTGTAAAAACTGATATAGGAAATTAAAATATGAATTCCTAATATCTTCTGGGCTAAGGAGCAGAAAGATGCTCTTCTGTTAGTCGAGGAAAAAATAGATTCAGGTATAAGCCTCCTGTAGGCTTTTTGTTTTTTTTTATTGGATAAAACAAATAATTTCATTAATATGGGAAAAATTTCAGAGGGATTTTTTCGGGTCACTTCAAGCGGGGAGAGGAAATTTCTCTTGGTAAATTGGGAGAATGTCACAATACCAAGTATGGGTTGGACTTGTTTAAAGATTTAAAGGTGTTTAACAAGTCACTACTCTGCAAGTTAGATCTTGAATTGGCTTGCGACCACGTAAACGAGAAGTTCCTGGATTTCAGTATGCTGCAGATGGGTTTTGGGGTGGGGGTGGAGGGGATGGAGGAAGTGGGTCAATTTTTGCATCTCTTCAGTGAGATACTCGGTCTTGGTGAATGGAAATCCATGCAGCTTCTTTGGTAGCTCGAGGGGTTGCGACAAGGGAATCTGTTATCACCACTGCTTTTCATCTTGGTGATGTCACTGATGAATGCTTGAGCAGGATGATGGAGCTATTACATAACATTGACACGCTCGCTCAAGTCTTACATTGCAGGGTAGGGGCTGTCCCTACTACCTACCTTGGATTACCATTAGGATCTTCAAATAAGGATCTCAATGTTTGAAATCCAGTCCTTCAGAGGGTTAAAGAGGATCCTAGCAGAATAGATATTTATCCAAAGGAAAGAAGACAATATTCCTACTTATTGCATGTCCATGTTTCTTGCTCTGACCGTTATGGTGGGAAAACTGGAAAGGCAGAAATTTCTTATGTGACTCCGCGGAGAGGGAAAGAAGTTTCACTTGGTTAGGTGGGAGATTGTGACATCTCCGAAACAAGTGAGTTTCAAAGATTGATGCACTTACTTCATAGGTAAGTTAGTCCGGTGGATAATCCCGATGTTTGGTGGTGGGGCTTTGGGGAAACAATGGAGTGTTCTTGGTGAAGTCTTTTTATGAGAAACTTCTGGTGGAGGAGATTGATTTCCAAATGTAATGCAATAGGGGTTCCAAGTGTGCTGGGGAAGATGTGCTTTTTCACGTGGCTAGCCACTAGAGGGGTTATTTTGACAGTAGAAAATTTTAGAAAGAGGTTGTCTGTGTCAGTTGGTGTAACATGTGCAAGGAGAAGGGCAAGGACGTGGACCATGTTCTTGTACATCACAGGATTACCATGAGACTATGATGGGATTTAAGTGGTTTCACACTCCTTCGCAATGCCATTGTGAGAAATATAGGAAAAGAATATTATTGAATTGTTGTTGTGTCTACAGTATTACATTGAGTATTACATTGAGACCCTATTTATAGACACTAGAATACAATCCTTTACCAAGTAGGATACTATTTACTATTCTTATTTCTATTTCTATTCTAAATAGGATTGTATAAACCTATTCTTGTTCTAATAGGATTGTATAAACATATTCCTATTATAATAGGATTGTATAAACCTATTCATGTTCTAACACTCCCCATCAAACTAGTGCATACAATTCATGTACCTAGCTTGTTACAAATGTAATTAATATGAGGACCGATGAGGGGCTTGGTGAGATATCTGCAAGTTGATCAGTTGACTTCACAAAATTGACATTCAATCTCAATGTGCTTGTCTTCTCGTTAAATATCGGATTTGACACATAATGTCAGTCAATCTCAATGTGTTTAATCTTCTCATGAAATACTGAATTTGATGCATAATATTGATAAAACACAGAGTGATAAAATTACAGTGTTGAACTTCCCAAACCGAACTTGCAAAGACTGTTTCAGACCATACAGTGATTTACATAATCGACATACAAGGCTACTAAACTCCCCTTGAGCAACAAAGTGCTCAAAATCTAGTATAAAGTGTATGGATCGTGTTGGAATCAATAGATGAGTATATATTAAACAAGAAAGTCACCGAAAAATTGGCTGGAACATGCTCATACGCCGGAGGATTGACGGCACGACCCTAATGAAAAAGAGAAGTTATATGGATAGGGTTGGAATGATGGCACAACAACCCTATACAAATCAGATTTGAGGAGTCACTAGAAAGACGAATGGAACTACGCAAATCAAATCTGAGGAGTCACCGAAAAGACACACGGTGCTATGCAACTCAGTTATGAGAAAGTAGTTCGAAAAAATTCACGGTACTACGCAAACTAAATATGAAAAGTAGTCCAGAGAGATGCACGGTGCTACGCAAATTAGATATGCAAATAAAGAAAGTAGTCACTGGAAGGATGGCACAGTGCTACACAAATTAAATATGAAAAAGTAGTCACCAGAATGATGGCATGGTGCTACATAAATTAAATAATATGAGAAAGTAGTCACCGGAATGATGGCACGATGCTACATAAATTATATATGAAAAAGTAGACACCGGAATGATGGCACAGTGCTACACAAATTAGATATAAGAAAATAATCACTGTGTAAGCCAACTTTTGCTTACATAATCATTGGCCAGACGGGCATCATATATGGGTAATAGCCACCCGCCGGTAGCGGAAGCTCTTTGATTTTCTACCAAGATCGTGGAGGCTCTGATACCATGTTAGAAATATAGGAAAAAAATATTATTGAATTGTTGTTGTGTCTACATTATTACATTGAGACCCTATTTATAGACACGAGAGTACAATCCTTTACCAATTAGGATACTATTTACTATTCCTATTTCTATTCTAAATAGGATTGTATAAACCTATTCCTATTCTAATAGGATTGTATAAACATATTCCTATTCTAATAGGATTGTATAAACCTATTTATGTTCTAACAGCCATGAACTGTGAAGATCTGATGTTCAGTTGGAAGAGAGGTAGAAAGAGGAGAAACTGAAGGGCTTGGAACATGGTTCTTGCATTAATGTAGGTAGTTTGGAGAGAGAAGAAATAAGAGAGGTTTTGACGGAGTAAAATCAAGTTTCTCTCCATTGAGGACTAGTCTCTGCTCCTTATTTTCCTTTGGTTAAACAGAACGTTCCTTGTTGTGTAGATGATTGAGCGGTGTTTGTAGAGAATCATATTTTGTTGAATCTTTACCTTTTGGTATACCCCATGTATATGGCCAGCTTGGCCATGTTTATAAGTGAGAATACCTTTACTTGACCCAAGATTATAAATCCGGGATATCCCAGTGCTGAACCAAATGACCTTTTGTTGGTGTAATCTCTTATCCTTTAATTCCTGTTGGCAGACCCATGAGGTTCCTATTAGTATAGATATTAGGTGTCATTCATAGAAAATTATATCTTTTTCTAAGGTTTTCTACCTTTTGGTATGCTCGAAGTATACATATGTGTTTTGCCCATTGTTAATAAAATCTTATTACTTGATAAAAATTGTGGGGGTAATCCCCTGTATAAGAAGTATGGAACCTGTACATTTGATGAGTAGCTAAGTCATCCAACAATGTTTGAACAGTCTCCTATTTCTCTCTTTCTATATTACTCACATAATAGTTAAAAGGGCAAAATATCTTATGTGCTTGAACTTGTCTTCCTTCTCTTATAAGCCCATGTATGCAGTGCCTCCTTCACAGTGCTCGGCATCAACCATTGTATTCAAAACAATTCATTACGATCACCCTCACAAACGTGCTGCTAACTGAGTTAAAAGAAAGTGATAAGGTTGATAATTGGGAATCAATATGCATTAATTTGGGGGAAGCAAATCATGGATACAACACTAACTGTTCATGAATTTTTTCTCTCCATTGCGAGAAAAGTGGAAGAAGGTATCCTGTGTAAAATGGACTTGGGTAAAATATATGACAATGGAAATTATTTTTTTCTTCTCAAGATGCTGAAACTAATGGGTTTTGGTTGTAAGTGGATCGAATATGCTGTCTACTACCAGCGTATCAATACTCATTAGTTGGGCATCCAACACGTTTATTTTCCCACAGAAAGGGAATTGAGACAAGAAAGTAGGTCAAGTAGACAGAGAACCCAGTGAAGTAATCCACATCTTCTATGCGAACACTCATGTTGTGTGATTATGAAACAGTTCCTGTGTATGTGAAGATCAATATATACGAAGCTTTTGAAGTTGCTTAAGAGGTCTTCCCATGTAAATTCCATGAATGAGTATTACCTCTCGATGATCTTAAACTATTAGATGGTATATTTTGTATGAATGCTGGGAAGTTGGTGAATGAGTTGGCAAGTTTTTTAGGATTCAAAAGTATGGAAGGGTATTATTGAAAGTCTGAAAGGAAATTAGCTCATTGGACCTGTATTTTCGTCTTCCTATAAACTGTATTTTCGTTGCATTAGCTCACCTACAAGAAGGCATACTATCTGGGAACTGCATCCTGTATAAGGTGTTCTGGTTCTCAAAACCTCTTTGTTTTGAATTGAGTTGATCTCTTTTGCAATTTTCTTTTTCATGTTTCTTATTATCTTGTTTTGTTTTGGTAACAAAATTTTTAAATTACCCGTAAAAGAAAACTGTACATGCTGAGAACTTGAAACTGCCACAAGTTCCAAGCAACTCACGAAACTAGCTAGCAACTACTTCCCAACAACATCAACTATAGAAATCTGTTCATCCTATTCTGCTGTCTTTTGTTTCACATTCCTTTCCTAAGGGCTTTTTTCACACTGCAGTTGCAATTCACGATTACTGTTCTCTTTGTTGTCGAAAAAAATATCTAGTTCAAGTTTTTATGCTTCTTAACAGTGGTCACTTGGAATAGCATAGGCTCACCTTTGTCACATTATTTATGTCAACAGGTTGATTGATGAAGGAAAAATGATGGATGCTCTTGCAATTTCTGATCGTTTCTTGCAAAATGGAGCCTCAGATCAGTTGCTTCAGTTGCTAATTGAACGTGGAGAAGAAAATATATCTGGACAGTCTCAAGGTCATTCAGGCAACAATAATTGGAGCCACAGTTGGCAGTACTGTCTCCGTTTGAAAGATAAACAATTGGCAGCTAGACTTGCGCTCAAGTATGTCCATAAGTGTCTCTTTTTCTCTGTTGAGTTCTTTATTATGTGTATAATGGAAGTCATCTGGATGTGGTTGCATACCTCCTCTTCCTTGCGAATCTACCTGCTGCCCCTGGGTACACACCACACTATCACTTGCTGAACTTTGAAATATACCAACAAAGAAAGTTATAGAGGCGAAGCAGAGGTGAGAAATGAGAGATTGAGAGTATAGTGGAGAAAAGGAAAATTAATTCCCTCTTTTAACTCTATATTTCTAAGTTGCAACCTTCCAACCTACAAAGTTTGGTGGATATTCTTACACAAAGGACATGCTCTATTCCATGAATACTGGATGAAGAGCAACTTCCTTGGCATATTGGATGGAATGAGTTTTTAGACGATAATTCTAAGAAATGTTTGAGTAAAAAACAAAGAAGAAAAAAGAAATTATTATGTTCGGTAAGAGTAGAATGCTCACAGGCACAATCCCCAAGGAACTTCTCTTTCCTAGTTCCTAGGAGGGAGAAAAAATCTCCTCCGGCAGTAACCTGCTGGAATCTTTCTATTTCACCCTTCCTTCTTCTCTTCTCTCTCCGAGTCGTTTCATTTCAGGATAGTTTTTCTTTCTTTTTCTTACACTCCAACAGTGATCATGGGGGGAGGGGTGGGGCGGGGCAGGATTTTCTTCAACTGTTGATGTTTTAATAAAAATATGGGGCAGCAAAAAGAATTGCTTGAAATATCTCTCAATGGATTGAAATGGCTTTCAATAGCTTTCCATAGATTTCAATGATTTTATTAAGAATTGAGGGGCTTCAAATAGCCAACATAAAATACAAAATCTGCATAACTTGAAACTTAAACAACCTAAAATATCTCAACAACATAAACAAACTAACTAAAATTCAAAATTCAAATTCATCTCAAACTAAATAACTTATTTTGCTAAAAGTTACTGCAGTAACTTAAAGCAAATTTCAACATCAGTGCTTGATTCGAATCTTTTGACATCATGAGATGATAACAAACACAACAGTCTCGTACAAATGGGTCTAGAGAAGTCGCGGACTGATGAAAAAGACAGATATGAGCATCAAGGCTATGGAATGGATATGCTTCAACTTGAAGGAAGCCTCTAAAGATAAAAAATACTTAATCAGGAGATAGAAAATGTCGGAAAGAGATGCAGAGCACTTCAGCACCAGAACGAGGAATGAACACGGAAGATACATGAGCATTGTTATCTTAAATAAGGGGGAAGATCAGTATTAATTATCCAGAGATAGCATTGGATGCTGGTTGGTGTGACATTGCTCGCAAAATTGAAGAGTTCACTAAATGCCCAAAGATACAGGACATGGCAGGCACATCCAGGTTAACTGACATCAACTACCCTTATGCAAAGGCAGTTAGAGACAATAAATGGCACTCAAAGAAAATTGGAGAAGCAGAGTTAGGAGGGATAAAGGGGGTAATAGAAATATCTGTAAAATCTAGAGACCAAGAGACAGGGCTGCTAAACAGATGTCTGGTAGGGGGCTTGGAAGATGAGAACGAGGAGAGACACACATTGAGTGAGATAAGGAGATAGTCCTCAACTTCTTGGAAAAACACCCATGGGGTCCATATATATGAGATGGATAATAGCAGGTTTCTGTTTGAATTCTCTGATAGATTCATGGCGGACCAGGTCTTACAACATCAGTGGCACTGGCAGAAGAACAAATTCAATATCAAGTGGTGGAGTCCTACAGTTGTGGTCGCACAAAGTTTTCTAGGAAATTGGAGAAGTTTGTGGGGGATGGCTGGCGATGAAGGAAGAAACAAAACTTGAGAAAGTCAAACTCATGTGCACAACACGTGGTGGATTTTAATGAGAAAAGAGCCAAAGGTCAATACGCTTTGTTCTCAACAGGTAAAAAAACCCTTTGGGCCGGACCCAGCAACCCACTTCATTTACATAATTTAAATAGATTAAGGTCCATCTCCTCAACAAAAGAGGACTTCTACGAAGTCCTTCATAACACTCTTCAACAATTAATTTCTTCAGTCGATATGCAGATAATGGAGAACATAGGATGAAGTAATGGAGACTAGAGTAGAAAATGGTGGGTACCCTTCACAACTAACAAAGGGGTCGGAATCTCACAATAATCAATGGGGAGAGGTTAACAGGACTATAGAAGGGACTATACAGATATAGTAGTCCAAAATTTTGCAGAACCGATAGAAAACTGGGAGGTGGAGGATACCGAGCCTCTTTGCACTTCAACACAGCTAACCATACAAGGCAAAGAGAAGGATACTTCACTCTGGGTTCAACAAAACAAGGTGAAATTAGGGGAAATCTTAGGGGGCAGACTTCCAGGGACACGAGGAGGAAGCTCTAGAACTACTGCTTCAGGTGGATAGTAACAGAGAGAATGGAAACTTATGTAATATGCAGGAAGACCAAAATCAAAGGTGCCTAGGAACTCAAAAGTTTGGTGGCCTTTGATGTTAAATTCAAAGGTTGGGGGAACAGGGCAAAGGGGAGAAACAACCACTGCGATTCTTGATGCAATTCAAATTAATTTCATGGAACGTGAGGCAATTGAATTGTAGAGATAAAAGGAGACTTGTTAAAAGTTTGGTTTTTGATTTGAATTCAGACATTTATTGCTTCCAAGAAACAAAGCTGGAGGAGGATTTGACAAAGTTAGTTGAACAAATTTAGGTAGTAGATGGATCAAATATGAGTACTTGGAGGCTAGTAGAACAACAGGGGATATATAGATGATGTGGGATAACAGAACATGGAAGGGACAAATACTTGAGATTGGATCATATACTCTAACTTGCAAGTTTGAAGCACAACTCCAAAGTTTCTCTTGCCTCGTTACTGGGGTGTATGCATCAAATTGCTACATTGAGAGAAGGCGTATAGGAAGAGATTGGTGCTGTCAGAGATATGTGCCAAGGATGAAGGAATTTTCTGACTTCAAATGGAGAATGGAACATTCACTTGGTACAAAGGTGATAACCATAAAATATCATCCAGGATAGACAGAATCTCGATTTCAGAAGAATGTGATGAAAGCTTCAACAACTTGAAACTAATCCCACCAGAGAGTATTTCATATCATGTACCAATAGCTCTACAAGGTGGAACTTGGAACAAAAACAACAGGTACTTCAAATTTGAAAATTGGTGGTTAGACACTGAGGGGTTGACTAATAGAGTTAGAGAAACAAACCTCTATCAGATGAAGATCCCCATAAGGGAAGGTGATGTGCTTCTGTAATATGAGAACCTACTCAAAAGAGAAGAAATTGCTTGGAGACAAAGATCAAGAACTCCATAGTTGAAAGAGGGGGCATGAACACTAAGTTTTTTCACAGAATTGCAAATGCTCAAAAAAGATACAATAATATTTATCAATTGGAGGTACAAGGTGAGATCACACAAGATATAAACAAAATTGAAAATGAGATATTTGACATTTGTCCGATGCTTTACACAAAAACTCCTCAATAGAGGCTAGCTAGCAATTTCCCAAACTGTCCAATCATCTCAATAGAGGAGAAGAACGTTTATAAAGAAGCTTTGTTAAAAAAGAAGAAGTGATAAGATGTCTCAAGCTATGTATAATGGATAAAACCTCATCACCTGATGGCTTCACCATGGATTTCTACATTAATTGCTAGCAGATTGTAAAACATGACATAATGATGAAGGCTTTCTAGAATTTCCATGAGCAAGAAACGTTTGAAAGAAGCTTCAATGCTACTTTCATAACCCTCATTCCTGAGAAGAAAGATGCCACTGAGTTGAGGGATTTCAGACCCATAAGCCTGACAAACCGCATTTGTAGAATCTTCTCCAAAGTCCTAACAAAGAGGTTGAAAAGTGTGATGGAAAAGGTGGTTGATTCACAACAAATGACATTTAATGAAGGTACGCAATTATGGATGCAGTCCTAGTGGCAAATGAAATCATAAGGTTCAGATTGAAGCAGAAGAAAGCAGGAATACTATGCAAGCTTGACATTGAAAAAGTTTATGATCATGTTAGTTGAGGATATACTTGGAGTTTTGGAGAATATGGGATTTGAACTTAAGTGGATCTTGTGGATAAAATTCTTTATGTCATCAATTAAATTCTCTGTATTGATTGATGGTGCACCAACATGATTCTTTGGAGCATAAAGGGGACTCAGGAAGGGGGATCCTCTATCCCCTTTCCTGCTTTTGTTAGTTATAATGGGACTTTAGAACATGCTCAAAACAACAAATACAAATAGCTGGTTGGGAGGTTTTGATGTGGCTAGAGATGGAAGGGAAAGTTTAGAGGTGACTCATCTGTAATATGCCGACACATACTCACCTTTTGTAGGGCATAGGAAGATCAACTCAAATATCTGAGTGTAATATTGGTCCTATATGAAGGAATTTCTGGGTTGCACATTAACCGGAGAAAAAGTTTTTACCCCATTCATGAAGTTACTAACATGGAGGCAGCGAATGCAATTCTAGGTGGAAGGGCACTCCCAACTACATATCTTGGGATGCCAATTCAAAATCCAAGGAAATCTGGAATAGTGTAATAGAAAAGTGTGAAAAGAAACTGGTTAGATGGAAGGGGCAATAATTGTCACTAGGAGGCAGAGTAACTCTAACTAACTTAGTCCTGGATGCTATGCCTACTTAAATGATGTCTTTATTCCCCATTCCATGAGTGATCACTGTCAGTTTAAACAGGATCAGAAGTTCCTATGGCTGGAAAACAAGGACGGTACAATTTGGTCAAGTGGAAAGATGATATAAAGTAAAGACATGGGGGCTTGGATATTAAAAATTTGTAAATCACAAAAGGCCCTTCAAATGAAATGGTTATGGAAGCATGCTAATGACAAACAAATGTTGTGGGGGAAGTCATTGAAGCCAAGTATGAGGGAGAAATAGGTGGATGACAAGGGAATTATCCCCATATGGTGTGAATCTTTGGAGATCTATAAGGGCTTTGTGGGATGACTTCAAGAGCAGCACTAAGGTTAATGTAAAGAACGGGGAAAAGACAAGCTTCTGGGGAGATCCGTGCCATGAGATGTGTGTTCTAAGAAGTATCTATCCAAAGATTCACAACTTAATGCTATACAGCAAAGAACCATTGCAGAAATGTGGACACCTGAAGGGTGGAAATCAGGTTTAGAAGGTAAGTAAATGACTGAGAAATCATAAAAGTTTCAGAATTCGTTAACACTATTGGCCAGTTTAAAGGAACACAAGAAGGGGAAGATGAACTTTGGTGGTATGGCAGTGACCAAGGAACCTTCAAGATTGGCAAATCATACAGGTGGATGAATTAACCTCAACCAGCAGAATGTCAACTGGCCTTGGAAAATTTGGAAGGTGAATATTACTTAAAAGGTATCCTGTTTTATTTGGCTCATATCTAAGGAAGCAGTTCTTACACAAGACAATTTCATGGAAAGGCGGATAACTTTATGTCCCAGATGTGGTTTTTTGTGGAGAGCAGGCAGAAACTGTAAGACATTGGTTCCTTCACTGCAAGGCCACAAGTCAGCTTTGAAGGTTATTCCTAAACCTAAAGGCTTTTCCTGATCTATGCCAAGAAAGGTTACATAGACTCTTCAAATCTGTAAAGAAGCTGAGATTCATGCAAAGAAAAGAAGTAGGTGGAGTGTTGAAGTGTGTGACCATCTCATCTAAAAGCTTAAGTTGTTAGAGAGCACACTTTTATTAATTAATGATATTCTCAACACGCTTTTTCATGGGTCAAGCAAATGGAAATTCTTTGGGTGGTGGTGAGATTCGATCCCAAGACCTATGCCTGCTCTGATACCATGTTGAAGTGTGTGACCATCTCATCTAAAAGCTTAAGTTGTTAGAGAGCACACTTTTATTAATTAATGATATTCTCAACACGCTTTTTCATGGGTCAAGCAAATGGAAATTCTTTGGGTGGTGGTGAGATTCGATCCCAAGACCTATGCCTGCTCTGATACCATGTTGAAGTGTGTGACCATCTCATCTAAAAACTTAAACCGTTACAGAGCACACTTTTATTAGTCAAAGGTATTCTCAACATGGAGAATCATACTGGCCAGCGTATGATGGACAATTTGGAAGGAGAGGAATGCTAGGTGTTTTGAGAATGTAGAGAATAGTATAGAACAGATCAAGTTAAATCGTATTTTCATTCTGTATATTTGGTGTAATTTTCAGATTTGGTCTAATGATCCTGTATCTATTATTGATGTGGTAGATTCATTATAGACATAGCCACATAGGGTAACATGATTTGGATTTTCTTGTAAATGTTGCTCCAGTACAGCCCATGTATTGATCGGTCTCTATCAATATATACTAAGTTATCAGTTTCCAAAAAAAAAAGAAAGAAAAAAAGAACAAGGATACATACTTTTATTTGTTTTGAACTTGTAATTATGGCTTCAAGCACATCCTGTGTGCTTAATATTTATAATATTGTTACCTTTCTCAGTATTGAAAAAGGCAAACCTTCTTCTCATTTGTCTAAGCCTTGGTGGCCAGAGTTACCTAATGTTTGTGCTAGTAGAAGATAGCAGATATCTGGTGAAATAGTGTTCGGCGTGCAAACTTACCCGGACACCACCGTCATAAAAAAGAAATAAATAGAAAAACAAACCTGAAATCAAGGACTACAAGAACTTATCAGAAAGTTACCCTGCTCTGGAATCTAGAGCGTAGCCACCTTCTTTCTCCAAGTCCCTAAGTTTTCCAACTTAACAAATATTTCTCTATTTCCTTTGCTTCTCTAAAGTGAGATACCCTTGCTTTGATAAATAACTGTAGCATAGTCAATTGTTTTTATGTGTTTGGGGTGGAGAGCAAATTCACCTTGTATTTGTGTGGGGTTTGTCTCAGACCTCTAATAATAGTTAAAAATTAATAGGGGGCCTTAGTGCCAGCCTCCTTATAACCCATGTCAAGAGCAGATGTTTCTGCTGCTTTGCATTTTATTTTGTTCCATTGATTAATTAATTAATTTATTTTAACTTAGACTATTGCACAGATTGGGTGTTGCTCTGGAAGTTTGATATTTAGAAAGCTCAGCTCTATCTTTTTGGGTCTCCAGATATTTGCATAGATGGGAACTAGATGCTGCTTTGGATGTTCTCACTATGTGCAGCTGCCACTTGCTCGAAAATGATCCTATAAAAGATGAGGTATGTGAGTTCCATGGTTTTTTAAGCTCACACTTATTGCTATTGCTAGGCATTGGTTTTTGTGTGCTTTTTATATATATGTACTTGGTATGCTAACTTTATGTCTTTTCTCTTAATGCATTGATGGTACAACTAGGTTGTTCAGATGAGACAAGCTCTCCTGAGGTACAGCCATATATTAAGTGCAGATAACCGCTTCCGCAGCTGGCTAGAGGTTATTAGCTCCTTCCTTCTTTTTTATGGTTGGGTTTAGGGTAATTCTAAGATCACAATCACGTTTGTGTTTCTAGACCTCTCCTTTTACTTTCCCAGTGTTTGATTTCACCTTTGCATCTCATGTGGGACTTTGAATTTTAGGTGGAGTCTAAGTGTAAAGAAGATCCCGAAGGTCTTGCCCTTAGATTAGCTGAGAAGGGAGCTGTTTCTGCTGCTTTAAAAGTTGCTGAAAGTGAAGGGCTATCTATTGAACTGCGCAGAGAGCTGCAGGGGCGTCAACTTGTGAAGCTTCTCACTGCAGATCCTTTAAACGGTGGAGGCCCTGCAGAAGCTTCACGTTTTCTTTCTTCTTTACGTGATACTGCAGATGCTTTACCTGTTGCAATGAGTGCAATGCAGCTTTTGCCCAACCTTCGATCAAAGCAGCTTCTCGTAATGACATTTCTTCCTAAAACATTCTTTATTCGAGTTGCTCTGGAATTGATTGCTATCAGAATTTTAAAATTCTCCTTCCAATTTACCAATTCCTTTAGTGTATTTTTTTTATTCTCTGAAGGTTCACTTTTTCCTCAAAAGAAGAGATAATAATTTATCCGAGTTGGAAGTTTCCAGGCTCAACTCTTGGGCATTAGGATTACGTGTTCTGGCTTCTTTGCCGTTACCGTTGCAGCAAAAATGCTCTCCGCTACACGAGCACCCTCATTTGATTCTAGAGGTTTTGCTGATGAGAAAACAACTTCAATCTGCTTCTCTGGTAATAAGTTGTAAGCTTAGAGAATGTTAGTTTTTTCTTGTCATTTTCTTTGATGTGGTCTTGTTTTTTTCCTTGCAGATACTTAAGGAATTCTCCTCCTTGAGAGACAACAATATGATTCTGATATATGCTGCCAAAGCTATTGCTGTCAGCATTAGTTCTCCTTCCAGGGACCCGAGGATTTCAATTTCAACTCCAAGAGCAAGACAGAAGACAAAATTGGGAACACCCACAAGGTCATCATTCACTAGTAGCCTTAGTAATTTTCAAAAAGAAGCCCGCAGAGCATTTTCTTGGGTCCAAACTGGAGATAAAGGTACAGCCAAAGATAGGAAGAGAAAGAGCTCTGGAGTAATGCAATCAGAGAGGGTGGCTTGGGAGCCAACTACTTCCATTCAGGAAGACCGTGTTACATTATTTTCTGCAGATGGGCAAGAACGGCTGCCTGCTGTTGCAATTGCTGAGATGTGGATGCTCACAGGTGACCCAAAGAAGGATGAAGCTGTCCGTTCTTCTCATCGGTATGAAAGTACCCCGGATATAACTCTTTTCAAGGTATGCATTTTTTTTCTTTCTGATCAATATGTTTTTGCTGGACCATACCTGGTGCTAGCTTTGAGGTGGTTCATTTGTCTCTGTTAACTGAAGATGAATATGTTTTTGCTGGACCATAACGGATGGATGTGAAGTTGGGATTGAGGATAGTTTGACATACAGGACTTGGATACTTTTATGACATCACTCCTCTTTATTTTAGAAAATGTGGCACTAATTTTCCGTGTCATGAAAGCAGAATTCACTCCTTGAATTGCATTTGTTCCTGTTTATTCTTAATTGTGTTCTGCACTCTAAAACACACCAATTCAACTGCTTTGTTTTGTTTTAAAGTTTTTAATTATTTATACTTTGGAATTTAGGCCCTGCTTTCAATGTGTTCGGATGAGAGTGCATCTGCCAAAGGTGCTTTGGACTTGTGTATAGGCCAGATGAAAAGTGTATTAAGCTCCCAAAAGATACCTGAGAATGCAACTATGGAAACTATTGGCCGAGCATATCATGCCACAGAAACTTTTGTTCAGGTATCTACTTTGCTCTCAGTGTAGACTAAATCAAATTACTGATGAAATTGTGCAGTAATATGTTGAGCTTTGATCTTGTAGGGCCTGTTTTTTGCTAAATCCCTTCTTAGAAAGATTTCTGGAAGCACTGACTTGTCTAGTAATTTGGAAAGAAGTCGGGATGCAGATGATGCATCTTCTGATGCTGGCAGCTCTAGTGTGGGTAGTCAATTGACAGATGAGCTGTCTGAAGTACTGGGACAAGCTGAGATGTGGCTAGTACGTGCTGAATTGCTGCAAAGTCTTTTGGGTTTCGGAGTAGCTGCCTCACTTGATGATATCGCTGATAAAGAGTCATCTGAGCATCTTCGGAATAGATTAATTCTAGACGAGAAATACAGCATGGCTGTTTACACTTGCAAGAAGTGTAAGGTAGTATAAGAAAGACGTTCTATGTGCATGATTGTCCTCTTTGCACCATAAAGTAGTTCTAATTGGCAAACTTACTCTCAGATTGATGTTTTCCCTGTGTGGAATGCATGGGGGCATGCTCTGATTAGGATGGAGCGCTACACGCAAGCTCGTGTTAAATTTAAGTATGTAAAAATAATATTATTTCCTATTCTTTGTCAACCTCCAATAAAAACCTATTTTTGATTTCTTATCTCGTACTTTTTTAACCTTTTGACAATGTTTAGGCAAGCACTTCAATTATACAAGGGTGATGCTGCAACTGTTATAATGGAGATTATTGGCACCATTGAAGGAGGTCCACCAGTGGATGTTTCATCTGTTAGGTCCATGTAAGATAGTAACAAGTTTTGTACTGTATATGTTGATGATTTAGTACAAGGAACACATGAGACATCATATCTGCAAATGCTGGTTCTGATCTTTCCTATATTCATGCAGTTAGATCTCTTCTTTTTCTTAGGTTGTTTTAAAGCCAATCAGCAACAGTTAGGAGGCTACTGCTATATTTACAAGATGGCACTGTTAAATAGCATCCTAGAGTTATTTTGCAAGGGTTTCTAAAGGGATTTTGTATTTTATAATGCACTGAGCTACTCCATACATTGCATTAACGTTTGGGGTTGGAGTCTCTGATTCTTTCACGTTGTATTTGATCTCTAACTATGGTAGGACAATTTCACAATCTTTTCCCTCTAGGCTCCCCTCTCAAAGCAATCAGTTGAGCTGCTTTGTGCCTTTCTCTAAATTCAGCCCATCGAGCGATTAAATCTGTTCTAGAACCACCGAGTTTGTCGGGTCTTTCATTCTGCTCAAAGCTCATTCACTGGCTTTTCAAGCATGCTCTCTATGCTCCAGTCACACATTTCAGCCCATTATGAGCCACTGTAGTCTTCTCACTCGAAAAAAATAGAGAAAGAAGTCTTCAGACTTCACTCCACATGTATGCCATTGAATCAGGTTTCACGTGCGGGGTGGTGTTAGAACTTGTGCAATGCGGATTGTCAATGGCTCTAGGGATTTATCTTGTCTTGAGCTATTTTATTCCTACCAATCGTCTAAAGGATTCTGGTTGGATGATCATACTCTTTGAGAACTACACTCTACATAGATAATATTTAAACCCAACATCAAATTTAGTTTTGGTGTGATTTTTTATTCAATGATATGAATAGTAAGAAATAGGAGAAGACGAAGAACATAGATCGTGGCTCCACTAGCACTTATGTGGATCGTGTGGAGAGAAAGAAATAGGAGTGCTTTTGAAAGCCTAGAGATGAATTTGTACCATTAAGGAGTAGCCTCTTATCTCTTATTTTCTATTGGTGCACCCATGAAGTTCCTCTTAGATTATAATATAGTGTGACGTTCGTAGAAAACCATATCTTTTGTAGGTTTTACCTTTTGGTATACTACTTGTATATCGGTGTTTTATGCCCAAACATCAATACTGTTTATTACTTTTATCAATGACATTTTAGGTATGTCTTCTGTTTTTGGGCTATATTTTTACAAGGAAAATCAGTTGCTGACACAATGGAGCCAACCGTTTTACATTTTGTTTTCCCTTTTCTTTTGTATTTTTTCTTTTTCTGCTGGGGAAGAGGTATGGTGATAGGTCTTGTTTCTATTTAACTTGGCGATCATAGAATTCAACCTAGAATGTCTAACTTCTGAATGGTTTGGCTGTTCCCCTCTGCAATTTTAAAGCACTTCCTTCTTGTCTGTTACAATTTACCCAATTTTAATCTCTGCTATGTTCCAGCTGGTGGTTTCATACTAGTTCTGATTGTTAACCATTTCATGTTTGAATAATATCTGGTTTTCATCCTGTTAGGGCAGTGTACTGACTGGTTTCTTGCATAGTACAGTAGATTTTGTAGACCATAGATTGGAGAACAGATTTTAAGTGATTTGGAGATGACCATCTTGTCCCTTGTTTAAATATTTTGTTTTGAATTGCAAACTTCCCTCACCTCTCTTTTGAAAAACACTATCCTTTGTAGCGTAACTTAGTCAATAAGAAGATCCCTTTACAGTCAAAAAGGAATATAAGATGCTTTGATGGTGTATCAACTCCAAATCATTTTGTCAAGGCTAGATGTCTCTTGTATTTATTTAGTTGGTTCAATGTAACCCCTGTGGATTCCCCTGATATATTTTTGCATTTTATTAGCTCCCTGGTTTTTAAAATAGCCGCCTCTGTTTAAGGAGCTAAGTGCTAACTTCTTTGTTTGTGAGCTCAATTGCAATATCCTTATACTATCTTTTTGCATCGTCTTGATGCAAACAATGAAACTTTACTTCATCAAAAAAAAAAAAAAAAAATTAGTCAATAACTTTAAGTTCTTGTCTTTTGTCACTCTTTGCTCTGAGTGAGATACACACAAAATGCATTAATCAGCTCATTTCTCTATTGGGGTGTTTACCTTCACTATTAAGGTTATATTCTTGTCTTGATTTTCCTGGCAACAATGCAAGGTATGAGCATCTGGCTCGAAGTGCACCAGCCATATTAATTAAATAAAAAAAAAAAAAAAAAATTAGTCAATAACTTTAAGTTCTTGTCTTTTGTCACTCTTTGCTCTGAGTGAGATACACACAAAATGCATTAATCAGCTCATTTCTCTATTGGGGTGTTTACCTTCACTATTAAGGTTATATTCTTGTCTTGATTTTCCTGGCAACAATGCAAGGTATGAGCATCTGGCTCGAAGTGCACCAGCCATTTTAGATGATTCTCTTTCTGCGGATTCCTATCTCAATGTGTTATTCCTACCATCCAAATTTGCACGGGGAGAGAGACTCAAGTTTTTTTTAGAAGCTTTCAATGACAATTTTTCCAACAGTACATACTTTGAAGAAGAACCTAAGAGCAACTTGGACAGTGTTAGATATGCTGAATGCATCAGTTATTTTCAAGATGTAAGTTTTAAATTTTACCTACGACAAGCACATTTTGGGATAACCCTATTTGTTTTTATTCAAGATCCTTTACTCAATTTATATCTCGATAAGCATAAAGAAGCATCTGTGTCTATTTGTTATATTGGAGTATTACTTGTAGCAATTTGATCATTTGCTATTCCCTTCAATATCTTACATGCATTTGCACTATATATAATTAATTCCCCAATGACTGCATGGTTTCTTAGTTTGTCAATTATGAATGCTAGGTTCTTATTTTTATATCTTATGTTATTTTCATACAAGCCTTCTTTATCATTTAATTCAAGAAGTTTGGAGCCTTTTCAGTTATCGTGGGTTGACTTTCCTGGTGTTTGAGAGAGAATAGCGTCAAAGAATATTATACTCCCTCCGTTTCACAAAGAATGATCTAGTTTGACTTGGCACGGAGTTTAAGAAAATAAAGAAGACTTTTGAATCTTGTGGTCCTAAATTAAAGTTATGTCAAATGTACAAAATTGCTCTTTAATTTTGTGGCCTTAAACATGCCACGTGGAAAGCTGAAATTAAAATGTTACCAAAAAAAGAAAGAGGTCATTCTTTTTTAAACAGACTTAAAAGGAAAGGAGGTCATTCTTTTTGAAACGGAGGGAGTATTTAGTTTGGAAATGGAGCATGGAAATAGCAGTTAGTAGTGAAGAAAAGTAAAGAAATTTGTTCAGAATAGATGTCACGTTAATTTTGAAATCATATAAAGCTAGTACAGTTTCTTTCCCTTCTAAAAATAAATAAATATTTTTTTTGGTATACATGCACTAGACTCACTCTAGGTATGCTTTAATATTTCTTTATCATGTTCTCCTTTTCTGATTTGCTACACCTTCTACTACTAATGTCTCTTAGCTTCTCTTGATTTGCTTCTTTTTCCTTGTTTTTGGTCTAAGATGACTCTTTCTTGTTAGGATGTTTGAGTCCTCTTCTCGTTCTCTCTTCTACTTCTCTGCTACCCATATTCTTTTCCAATTAATGATTTTTCCTTCTCCTTCTTTTTCGATTTTTGACTTATAAATTTGGATGGAAAATAAAAATCAATCATTGCAATTGAGGATATTATCATCATAGTTAATAAAGCAATTGAATATGAATTTGAATGCTGCAAATTAATTCGTTATCATGGCTGATAAATTGAAAATTAAAGTTCAATTATGCAATTGATGTTGTCTTTCTGTGAACTTGTTGAAACTCTTTTTTGGTGATGTTTAATATTGGGATTAGTATTTTTTATAGTAGTTTTGTTAAATCCATTTTGATGTTATAAGTACTAAATTTATAGTTATTTGGTACCAATTGGGTAAAACCATAGTTAGTTATAGAATTGTTTCATGTTCTTCAAACTTGTTAAAAGTTGTATTGCATAATAAAAATGTGGGCTCTTGCTAATATAAGAATCATCTCTTATATATTGAAGGGGGGGGGGGGATATTGTCTTTGGAAATTGAATGAGTTATTTCCTTCATCTAGGATGTGAGCACGCCCTAAACGTTAAATGCTTTATGTATAGTTCTTCCTCACCCCACCACCTCATTTATTTTTTTCTCTTCATCTCTTAATATTGGTCTTCAGCTTATTGATATTGCAATTCTTCACTTGTTCCATGTAAGAGCAGTGAGGCATGCTCACTACTTGATGTCTGTGTTACCACTGATGTATTACACTTTAAAATGCAGTATGCTCGCCAACATCTGTTTGATTTCATGTTTCGACATGGCCATTACAAGGATGCTTGCTTGTTATTTTTCCCTCCCAATTCTGTTCCTCCACCTCCTCAACCATCTTCATTGGGCGTTGTCACTTCGTCTTCTTCCCCTCAACGACAAGATCCTTTGGCTACAGATTATGGGACCCTTGATCTATTGTGTGAATTGTGCATTGCTTATGGGGCCATGCCTGTTTTGGAGGAAGTATTGTCAGGAAGAACTTCAAATATAACGTCACTAGATCCATCAGTGAACAAACATACAACTGCAGCACTTTCTCGCATCTGTACTTATTGTGAAACTCACAAGCATTTCAATTATTTATACAAGTTTCAGGTATTCCACAATCTTTTCCTTTGAACTCTTTCTTTAAAATGTGAAGCAACGGTGACCCTGCGTCTAATCTGATGTTAAATTTCTTTACATGTACCTTTGGCATTATAGACCTTTAATCGATGGAGATGGCAAAAATTATAAGGCTAGTGAAATCTATCCATTTCATCAGATACACTATGAAATTTTGACTAGGAGTGGACTGCCTCTCTGCTCTGACTTATTACTCACAGTTTTAAAGGAATGCTTCAGCTCTTAATCCAAAAAAAAAAAAAAAGAGAAGTCCAAATTCTTCGATTTCATGTTTAGGTTCCAGGATAGATAGTTTCTTAGTTTGGGTTCCTCGGTAAACCTCAAGAAGCTCAACGCTTCCTTTTTTCACAAGCTTCACTCCAGAATTCTCTGAATGATTTTTTCAGTTCTAATCAGTGTTATTCAAAGAGGAAAGTGCAAAAAACTCCAAGGTCTCTTGGGCCTTCAAGCGCAAAAAAGTGTGGGATTTAATGAAAAATAGTGCAAATGGAGAAAAAATACAGATATATATATATATGTTTAGTCCAAGGCTATAATTATAAGTACGAGCAACAAATATATGGACAATGAAATTGAAAAAATAAAAATAATGGTAAAGTGAAACATCAATTGTTTAGTGAAGCCTCTTCAGGCAATACTCGTTTGTTGGGAAAAATATGTCTTAGAGCCTTCATGACGACACTAAAGTGCACGTTAAGCGAGGCAAAACGCTCAGTGTGTTTTGAGCATCACTTTAGGGCTTAAGCACACCTTTGACAACACTGGTTTTAATGTATAACTTCTGTTAAATTGTGTGACCGTGACCCATGTATCTAGATTAAACTGATAGAGAGAGTACACTTATTTTTTATTATATCTTTAGCGACTTCATTACTGTATAGCTGGTTTCTTGATCCAAGTTTTCTCATAAAATTTAAGAAGCCCTATCTTTTTGTTTTCCCACAAACTTCACTCCAGGAGTCTATGGCTTTGATGCTCTCTAACCTTTAGACCTTAATTACAACTAAGTGAGACAGAAAAAGGTGAAGGACATTACTTTCAACATGCATTTGAGATAAAGTTAACTTTGTATTCACAAAACACTCAAAGGAAACTCACATCCCACCGGGTGGTGGGCACACCGTCAAAAAGATATACCGAATTACAAGTTTTGTATAAAATCAACTATCTCTATGCTTTTCCCTACCAAATCTTGCCTACACCAAAAAAACAAAATACTTGAGCATTTCATTTTTATCTTCTGAAACTATCTTTTTGTCCTTCAGAACACCTAGCAATCCTTTCTTTCCATAGAGTACCATATACAGTCTGGGATAGTCTTCCACCAGTCTTCACTTTTCCCTCTGTTGCCAATTCCTGTCCAGCTATTTAAGAGCTCCATGGTTGTCTTTGGCATCACCGAGCTAACCCCTATTATACACAAACATATTACACAATTTTGAAGCAGTTTTACTAAAGGAACAAATGACTATTTACTTGTGCTTTCTGCTCACACATAAAGCATCTTGAGCAAAACTGCATCCCCCTTTTTTTGTAATGCCTCATGAGTAAGGCAAGCTTTTCTTATGACAAACCAGGCAAAACATGTCACTTTTAATGGGCTTCTTGTCTTCCACACACTGCATCCAAATGACCCCATCACCTCCTCAGTAGTCCATTGGCTAAACAAGCCACATTTCCCTGTTATGAATCTTCTCCATAGGGCTCTATCTTCTGAACAAAATCTCTATAGCCATTTTTGTAGCAAACAATTATTCTGGAAGCTAAGATTTCTCATGCCAAGGCCACCTTGTTTTCTGGTCAAAGTGAGTATCTCCCATTTCACTAGGTTGTTGCCTCTCTTTTCTTTGTTCCCTTGCAAATGAAGGATCTTCTCATTATGTTGATTCTCTTCTTAATGCTCTAGGGTATTGTAAATAGACTCAGCATGTACGTACGTAGCCCATCTAAAGTTGACTTGATGAGAGTCAACCTACCCCCAATAATAGGTACTGACTTTTCCATATTGAGAGCCTTTTCTTACATCTGTCCATCACCTCACTCCATACTTTCAACTCCTTGTTTTGTCCCCTAGAGGCAATCCCAGGTACTTTGTAGGAAGAGAAGCTATTTGACATCCCAGATTCTTAGCTAGACTTTGTAAATTGTCTACCTTGTTAATTGGGAAGAGAAAACTTTTCGACCAATTAACCTGAAGCTCCGAGATGCCCTCAAATATTGTAAGGATTACTCATAAGTGTCTGATTTGTTCCACTTCTGCTTCACAGAAAGCCAAGGCATCATCTGCATAGAAAAGATGTGTGATATCCAGATCATCACCCCTCCCTATCTGAGCACTGAATCCCATTACCCAACCATTTACTTTTGTTGTTCTGAACATGTGGTCAGACCCTCCATAGTCAGTAGGAACGAACAAAAAAGGTGACATAGGGTCTCCTTGTCTAAGACCTCTACATAACATTGAAGCATCTACTTGCTGGACTAGCTAGCTACCAATTCAAAGATTCTGGATGTCTTTGATTTCTCGTCACATTTATATAACTAGTTCATCCTTCCCTCCGCGCTCCACTCTATCCATTAAATTGAAGTGCGATGTTTCAATGGCCATGGAAAGAGGAGCTTGATCAAATTTTAGACATTCTTATATGTTAATCTCTGCTGGATTGCAACTGAGTTTGGTCAAGTCTTTAACATATTCTATGATAGGTTGGCTTAGTCAATTTGCTTCCATTTTGTGTCTCTACTAATGCCATGTCTCTTCTTGTGTATTTGAAAATTGCTTGATGATCAGGTGATAAAGAAGGATCATGTGGCAGCTGGGCTTTGTTGTATACAATTGTTTATGAACTCTTCTTCTCAAGAAGAAGCTATAAGACACTTGGAGAATGCCAAGGTCAGTCCATTTTAAGAACTTGTTCTATTGCACATCTGAATTATAGATGGTGTTCATGGTCACCAATGAATTATTAGTTTTACGTATCCTAAGCTTGAGAGCTTTGCTCTCGTTACTCTCTGTCCTAAGTTTCATTCTTAGGAAAGCCAACAAAAACTGGCTAAGGCACAGTTAAGTTAACAGTGGGAGAGCCTCTAATGCAAGAAATGCAGTCATATTCCAATAGGAAAAGATGTGAATTTGACACTAGCCACTTGATGTTCCTCAGCTGCCTTGTGAATGATGGCTGGTTGCTCCTTGAATTGGATTACTCACTAAGTGATGGAATCTCTATTTTTTTATTGTAATTGTAACTTCAAGGGTAATAAAGTATATGTGATATTTCTATAAATTGCACTTCATTTAATAATAGATCATTAATCAACAAAGAAAAACGAAAATTCTTAAAGGATGGGAGCAACTTAAGCACTTATTTATTATTTCTAAATATAACAGACATAATTTCATTGGTCTTGGGACCTTAGAATAGATTTTCTCCATATGACAAACATATCAACGAAATAATAAGAAAGTGTCCTTGATAGATTTATTTGTGCCCTCTGAATAGTTGTATGAGGTAAACATTCAAAATACAGTTATGTGATACCCAGTGATGGGTGTCATCAACTATGATTGAGTAACAACTAAAGTATAATTGATATAGCAGTAGTGCAGTCAATATGATTAGGTGGTGGAATTTGTTTGAAACTCTAGGATGACAAGCAATCTGCATAACTTGTTTCCTTATGCTTTGATGCCTTTTTTTTTCCCCACAGAAAGACCTTATTAGGCTCATAATATCTAATTGTGTAAATAAAGGTTTTTGCTTGGTTATATATATAAATCGTGTGTGTACTGTGCTTATATATAGTTGTTTATTATATTATATTTCTGAGAATATAGTTATCTATTATGTTATTATGTATAGCACATTAATTAGAATGTATTTAATTATTATGTTAGATAAATTAATATCAGCAATGTGGTCTTACTACGAATTCTTTCAAAAAAATCGTATTTACCTATATCTTTGTCTTTTTTTGAGAATTAATCCACCTATATCTTTTTCTGTCTATAGTATACAAATACAGAAAGTACATGGATATTAAAAGAGTATAAATTATGGTATTTATACATCAGTTAGACCAATAATTGAATATATGCATGGGTAAGTAGTTTGAGATAATTGCTTGACATAAATGGCACAGGATATACACAACGTGATAGTGCACTGGCATCTCAATCGCGTCGGAAACATATTTCTTCTTGTGAATTATCACAAGTTGTTTTCTCTTTTGCTATTTGTCTATTGCATTGCTAGTACATACTCTTTATCTGCATCTTTAGATCCTCTCCTCTTTCCCTATGCAGGGATTACATTCATCTTTTATGTCACGTTTCTACGTTGTGAATCTTAAATTATATCACCTTCTGTGTGGTTTTAGTTGCTAACTTGTACACCTACTCCTGTGTCGTCTGCTTAGCCTTCATTTGTGATGTAGATGCATTTCGAGGAAGGCTTGTCAGCACGACATAAAGCAGGAGAGTCTACTAAGCTTATTACCAAGGGCATCCGAGGGAAAAGTGCCTCTGAGAAACTAACTGAAGAAGGACTAGTCAAATTTTCTGCTAGAGTTGCTATCCAGGTAAGACTGTAAGTATAGGATGCTTGTAAACTGACACTGAAAATATCTTCACCTGTCAGCAAAATGCAGTAGGCGCATATCCTGTTACTTTTTGTTGCTTCTTTCAATTTGATGCTGCTTTCTGGACCTTATTCTCTTTTGTTGAAGAGTTGATGCTCTGAACGATAGCCATTTTATTTTCCCATGAAACTTCTGTAAGGATCCAGAATCATGGGAGATTCTTCTCAAAAAAGCAAGTTGCATTAACGAACTGTTTTAGGAAAATTCTATGTGTCAAAATAAGCATCTCTGATCTCTTAGAGCCATTTACTGATTAGAAATGATTGAGGAAAGAGGATTTGTAAATGACTTCCAACAGATCTAATGATAATGCTTCTAACATCGTTCAGTAGTAAATTGGACTTGATTGTTAGCATTCTCAAGGGTTTCGATGCTTAAGCTGTTTCATGCCTATCTTGAGTTCATGATTGTTCATGCTTGCTGATTTGCAGATAGATGTTGTCAAATGCTTTAATGATGCAGAAGGAACACAGTGGAAGCATTCACTTTTTGGGAATCCAAATGATCCTGAAACTTTCAGGTTTGTTCTAGTTTTGGTTTTTGATCTCCTTTTGTCTCGTGATTTTTCAGTCTGTCTGAACTATTCAAACTACGCATTTTGGATAAAAAAATCAAGAACTATTTTACCATCTCTGGCAGCTGCGCACAAAGAAACAGGGAGAATCCAGAAGGTCTTCCCCTCCTTGATGGGGTGACCTGAAATGCATTTGGTCTAGTTTTTGTTCTCCATTTTTTCTTTTTTTTCTCAAAAAAAAGAATGTGTCTAGCTAAATATTAAACCGTTTTGGTTTTTTATGTTTTATGCTTTGGTTTTCTATATACCCTGAAGTTACCATATCTGTGTTCTTTGGTGAAGTAATAATTTGTTGATGCTGTTTGATCCAAGTCCTGCTGTACAAGTGGTATGCACAAAGTAGATAACCTACACCAAAATATAATTAATAACATCCCAGTCATCTGTGATCAATGCGTGAGGTTGCAATAAAACATTGACTAGCAACAAAAACTAGACGCATATCTTTATCAACCCACTCAAAGGCTCTCCTATTCCTTTCCAAAGTACCCAGCCAAAGGATTTACATTACATCCTATATTATACATCTTTGACTCCTTCTCTGAAAGCCCAACCAAGTATAACGCCCTTCACTGTAGACAACATTGTCCATTGGTCTCAGAACAGATTCAGTATGATTCTTGCCACCTTGCAATGCAATATCTTGTGTATATATGCGAAAATGGTATTTGGTTTTAGCTGTTTAGAACTAGCGGAGGCTCCTTTAAACTATTTCATGACTATTTGTGTGCTCCTGTGCTTTTTCTATTTTTTTCGTTTGTATACTAAAATAGCGGGAAAGGAATCTAAAATACAATATTTTATGCACTCAAATAGGCAGGGTGTTAAGAGCTCGTGGTCTTGTTTTCAAAGTCACACCAGCAATTTTTATTTTGGATCAGGTGGTGCACAATATATAAAGAGAACTCTTTGTTGAGTTTAGGCTAAATGAAATTTTAAATTGTAGGCAAAATGAAATAAAGGAAGTATTTAAATAAAGAAAATTGCCTAATTATTGATTTTCTTTATTATGACGGGATTGGGAAGAATATTTTATACTATTTTCCTAGATAGATTCTGAGGTATAACAATATTGATTCTCTCGACTCTTCACTCACCACATCAAACTCAAGGTGGTGAAGCAACTTGAGTTTATAAATCAAAACTGAAAATCAAGTTGATCATGGCAAAAGAAGCTATTATTAGAGAAAGAGTAATCTCAATATGTCAGTAATGTCACTTGGATAGTAAATAGTGGCCTTATAGTGTCCAATGACTAATGAACATATAGCAATATTAAATCCCTTGGCTTTCAGCATTTCCAACATTATCCCTTGTGACTTGATAGTCAGGAAAATTTTGTAGAGCATTTTATCCGATGCTAGGGCTTGAAAATTTGTATTTATCGAAATGCAGGAGGAGGTGTGAAATTGCAGAGACTCTTGCAGAGAGGAATTTTGACTTGGCTTTCCAGGTGATCCATGAGTTCAACCTTCCAGGTACTTCTCATAGACTCATACTTCCAATTTTCTTCAAAACTTTCCAGGACAAGTATTTGAACTTATCATTGGTTTATGCTCAACTGTTTTAGCTGTTGATATATATGCTGGTGTTGCTGCATCACTTGCTGAGAGAAAGAGGGGAAGCCAACTCACGGAGTTCTTTAGGAACATTAAAGGCACCATCGATGATGATGATTGGGATCAGGTATTCTTATGAATGCAATGGTCCTCAATGTGTGTTTTTGTCTGTTCAGCGACAGATGATTGACCTGCCTTTTCCCTTTTTTTTTTTTTAAACACTCATTTTCCTAAGGAATTCATATGCAGGTGTGTCAAATGCTACGCTTATCTATTTATTTTTGTTGTTAAGGGACATGTATTTTGTATTTAAGTATACTCTACTTCTCCTGGTTCAACCATCATATGTTAAAACTGCTTTAACTAGCACCAACCATAGCAACCTATTCCAATGATCTTATGCTTCATGAGTTTTTAACGGTTATCAAAGGATAAAGTAGTGCCAAAGGTTGGAGTTGATTAACCCCTCTGACTGTCCTGTCATTCTTTCACCTTGTCAATGATAGAAATGCACAACATTTCAAGAATCCAAATGTTAATGTAATCTATTATTTTTTTCAAACAGTCGGATCTGATTTATGACGCGAGTAGTATCTCCATCTATGCTAAATGTTAAAGAATGACAAAAGTCCCACATCGGTGGTTAATGAGATAGGTGGACTCCTTATAAGGCTTGGGCAATCCTCCTCCCTTTGAGCTAGCTTTTGGGGTGTGAGTTAGGCCTAAGACCTAATCTAACATGGTATCAGAGCCTCTACGATCTTGGTAGAAAATCAAAGAGTTTCCGCTGCCGGCGGGTGGCTATTACCAACATATGCCGCCCGTCTGGCCAATGATTATGTTAATAAAAGTAGGACAAATGATACATGCATGAACCCCATGTTCAAGGGAAGAAACTTAGTCAGACAGGTCACCATGCATCAATTTTCGGTGACTTTCTAGGGCTGTTTTGTGTCAACCCCATATCCGTTGGTATTTGTGTAGCACCGTTCCATCTTTCCGGTGACTACTTTTTCATATATAATTTATGTAGCACCGTGCCATCATTCCGGTGACTACTTTTTCATATTTAATTTTTGTAGCACCGTGCCATCATTCCGGTGACTACTTTTTCATATTTAATTTTTGTAGCACCGTGCCATCATTCCGGTGACTACTTTTTCATATTTAATTTTTGTAGCACCGTGCCATCATTCCGGTGACTACTTTTTCATATTTAATTTTTGTAGCACCGTGCCATCATTCCGGTGACTACTTTTTCATATTTAATTTTTGTAGCACCGTGCCATCATTCCGGTGACTACTTTTTCATATTTAATTTTTGTAGCACCGTGCCATCATTCCGGTGACTACTTTTTCATAT
>NW_006239149.1:632917-633473 GCF_000226075.1 Solanum tuberosum | reverse complement strand
ATGGTCTGAAACAGTCTTTGCAAGCTTGGTTTGGGAAGTTCAACACTGTAATTTTATCACTCTCTGTTTTATCAGCATTATGCATCAAATTCAGTATTTCATGAAAAGACCAAGCCCATTGAGATTGATTGTCAAATTTGTTAAGTCGAGTGATCAACTTGCAGCTATCTCACCAAGCCTCTCATCGGTCCTCGTGTTAATTACATTTGTAATAAGCTAGGTACATGAATTGTATGCACTAGCTTGAGGGGGAGTGTTAGAATAGGAATAGGTTTAACCAATCCTATTAGAATAGGAATAGGTTTATACAATCCTATTAGAATAGGAATAGGTTTATACAATCCTATTAGAATAGGAATAGGTTTATACAATCCTATTAGAATAGGAATAGGTTTATACAATCCTATTAGAATAGGAATAGGTTTATACAATCCTATTAGAATAGGAATAGGTTTATACAATCCTATTAGAATAGGAATAGGTTTATACAATCCTATTAGAATAGGAATAGGTTTATACAATCCTATTAGAATAGGAATAGGTTTATACAATCCTA
>NW_006239149.1:612322-632761 GCF_000226075.1 Solanum tuberosum | reverse complement strand
TGCCCACGCACCAGATGCTAAGCACTGGGCGTGAGGTGGGGTGTTAAAGAATGACAAAAGTCCCACATCGGTGGTTAATGAGATGGGTGGACTCCTTATAAGGCTTGGGCAATCCTCCTCCCTTTGAGCTAGCTTTTGGGGTGTGAGTTAGGCCTAAGACCTAATCTAACACTAAATTTTGAACTGCTATAGGTTTCTATTTACAAGTATGTAATGAACTAATGCCATATTTAATGGACTATATTGATTTTTAGGTTTTGGGGGCAGCCATTAATGTGTATGCAAACAAACACAAAGAGCGACCTGACCGCCTGATTGACATGTTGACTAGTAGCCACAGGTCAGTTTTTTTTTTTTTTCTGTTGAATCTACATACATTGAAGTGCCTCCTAATTACCCAGTGTTCACTACATGTGCCTCGGGTTGCAGTTAGTTGATGCCAAAATCTTCTGTTTCAGATTGGCATGTAGCCTGTAAACCCCTGTAGAGCACCATCTGGATTCTTTCTAGAAACTGTCCAGTTTACAAGATATGAAATATGTTCCATGTTGAATATCACTACAGCTCCACTGTTTTTTATCCCTGATTATAACAATACCTCTCCTATTATCATGCTTTAGACTGTCCACTGAGTCTATCTGTTCCGCGGAACTTGTCGGATCATGCTTATTGACCATGCCCTCCACTTATGGTTGAGAGACCTAAGTGTGTGTGTCTTATTCGAATCATTTTAACCCTCTTATATTCCAACTTAAAATTTTTACTATCATCCAGAAAGAGCCTTGTATTTCCTACCCTTGTCTCTTATTTCCCTACCATCATAGTTCACACTGCAGATCAGATTTTTTACTTCGTTTTCCCCTTCCTTTCTGACTTTCTTTGCTGTTTCTTGTTGTTGTAGATGTTGTAGCCTTTTTTATTCCATTCTCAAGATGATGCCAATAATTGCATGCTCAAAACCCATGACACTCACTCCAAAGGCTTTGCTTGCTTTAAATTTGTCTATTTTGAGTAAATCTTTAACATGTTGTAGATATAAAATAAATAGTGTGTCCCATTTCCAACATTTTAAGATTTTCGATGATGTGGTCTCACATTTCAATGCCATACTCACACTTTTGTGATATATGTTCACTGCCACTGCCATTGTTACGTGAGGGTTATCCAAAAGATTATCCCCCCTTCAGAACATTTTTTTTTTCAAATTTTACCCCTTAATGAGTTAGGACTTTAGCTCATGTACAACACTTGAATGATTAAATGATCCAAGTTTGTCAAGGAATATTTCTCACCTTGGACTTGGAATGATTGTTTGGAATGGTTTGATTTGTTCATTTTTGTGTCTTAAGTCAGATAAAAGGGCTACAATGGTGGAAGTTACATGTCTATGATATCATAATATTTGTTGAAGGCATAACGCAGAAGATGATTAAATAACTAAATAACCTGTTGTAAGTGTGCTCTAACAATTTAATCTTCTAAATGGGACGATTCCATAGTTCAACGAGATATTAGCAAACAGAGCTGTTGGATTCTTACCGTCATTCATCTACTAAATATTTTTATATTGATACCTTAAATAAATAAACAAAAGTATATGCTCTCTAACAGATCAAGCTGCTACTAGGTTAAGCTTTTAGATGAGACGGTTTGCCCAAATCAACAATACACTTCTTTTAATTTCTGTTAGAAATTAGCTGGTAACCTTTGAGTGCCACTTCATTTTTTAGCTTGCCTTTCACAGGAAAGTACTTGCATGTGTTGTTTGTGGGCGTCTCAAAAGTGCATTCCAAATTGCATCTAGAAGTGGAAGTGTGGCGGATGTTCAATATGTTGCACATCAGGTTTGTTGCGTTCATGAACTTCAAAGTTAAATACTACCTTGTTCCACCAAAACCTAATTATATTTCAAGGAATACCCATATGAGATTATGTTGTAACTGCTTTCCCATTCATATTCTGAGGGGCCCATTTGCTGGAGAACTCAATATATTGGTTTAAGGTATTCCAAACGATGCTATGGTTTTTTAACCAATGCCAAAGATAAATTTGTAAATGTTTGGGTGATAAATATTCAGAACCTTAATGACCAAGTTTGATTGTCAACTTGAGAGATGCAAAAAACATGTTTCTCAACTGGTTATTTTGGTTTATTTGGTTGATCCTTAGCCTGTTTTTACCTTCGGCTTCGGTAAATAATTGGACAGTTGTTAATATTTACCGGTAGAACTGTTCTCTTCACATTCTGTCCCTACAAGTTGTTTCCTACGTACTTATCATTTAGTATCTACCTTTACAAAGATCTTTCTGCAGCCAGTATCCACTGAGTGGGATTCCACGGGACAACAGATTTTAAACTTGTGAATCTGCTTTGTCATGGATGCAGATAGAGAATTATCTGATTTTGATGTGTTTGCGTTTTTCTAGCTAGTTATGCCTATGAGAAACTGGAAAAATAGAGTAAATACCTCTTGATTCTACCTTTATGAAGTGTGTACCTAAATATATCTTTAACGAGATTTACTGGAATTTGAATATGATACTTTCAGGAAGGTGCTCCAACTATATTGTTGACAAGGGTTAAAAGTAAAGTACTAGTGTTCTAGAATGTTAGAATGAGCCAAGTATGTATTGATTTAGTCCCTGCTAAATAGAAGATACGGATTGTATCTCACACCTGTAGATAAGTGTATTACTACTTAGTTTTACCTTAAAATCAAGTTATTATTTGGTCTATTAAAAATACCTCTGAGATTATCTTGTAGATGCTCTTAATAGACTAATATGTCTATAGTGCTTACTGTTTGTTAGTTTCTCCTTCTTTGGTATGATTGCAATGAAGGATGCATTTAGACTCACTTCAAATTCCTTGACCCTGTGGTAGCAAACATTGTCTATGGTCGCACTTTTAACTGCCTCAACGCTATTTTAAAATGTGCTTCGACAATTGACCAAATATTTTGCATGCAAGTTAGTTTACCTTTGACAGAAAACAAAAGCAAATCCTAGATGCTGCCATAATAGACCTTATGCAGGGGCAGATCTAGGGGATTGAGGGTGATGCAGCATTTGAACACTTGGGTAAAATTTTATGTATCAGTATTTTACACAAAAAAATCGTGTATATTTAAACAGTGTCACCCGAAGTAACAAAAAATTGTGGGTTCCATGGCTAAGGTGCCAAATTCACAGCTATTGGACCCAAGGCTAGACTCATTTGACTCCCGCAGAGAACATAATTCAGTAGAATTTGAATCAGGAGAACTAGTTGAATACGTATCAAAAGTTTTATAAACCAAATGGATCAAATTAATTCAAATTGGATCGAACCGATTGAATGTAGTTCTTAATTCAATTCTCTATTGGAGTTCACATTAAACACAGTAGCACCCGCAGTTATCAAATCCTGGATTTGCCTTTGACCTTATGGCATAGAGAATATGGGCTACTAGGAAAGAATATTAGTACCCTTTTTGTTTCCTGGTTATGTGATCTTTTTCCATTGCCTATACATCTATTGATTTCCAACATCTTAGGTTATTTCTCATTTCACCAGAATTTAGGCATTTAAGATTAGTCTTATTTGTTTAATTATTATATCTTGTAGGATGGGGGTTACTAACTTTACCACTTGTTTACTGATTTCTCTTTCTGCCTTTGACTCTTAATGCAGGCATTACATGCTAATGCACATCCAGTTCTTGATATGTGCAAGCAATGGCTCGCTCAGTACATGTAGTCTCGTTTCTAGGGTGTTAAGTTCGTTTGAGGTGGTGGTTGCTTAGTAGCAGAATTTTTGTTCCTGCAGCACAATGCATTGCCATCATCAAAGATTTGCTGGTTGCTTTGTTTCATATTGGCAACATAGCGTACTCAGTGGCACAATCAGTTCAGAAGTGTGTGCCCGGGTTTCACATTTGGGATCTAGCATTGCTCATCGTTCTGGTTTCAGATTTCTCATCCAGCTTGCCCAATGTGCATGCAGTCAGTTAACGTTCCGTCTGACATCACACATTACTGTGTCAGCATTTAAGTCTCTTGATCAAAGCATGAACAACATGTTTATGTGTCAACATATTTGAAGTTGCTTGAAGCTATGAAGTTGAAGAGTTACTGGATTTGTGGTTGACTTTCGTATGTTCGGGTTTTTTTTTCCATCTTTGTATATAAAGAGATACAGAATGGACTTCCATTTTTATTAGTTTGGGGTCCAACTCCCTCTCCTCAAACTCCTTTTGACTTATGTGTTTGTGAGGAGGGGCTTTTATTAATTTTTGGAACCATAATATGTAGATTCTTCAAGATATGAAGAGAGCTGAAAAGGGGTTTCTTTATGGGTCAAATGAATATGCTGCTATTAATACTGTTTTATTTTTATACAGTTTTTTATTTTCAGTATTTTAAAAAATTAAACTTTTTTAGTGTTGACTACTCGTTTTGACTTTAAACTTACCATTTTACCTTAATTGCGTGTACTTATTGCTTCATATGTGTACAGTGATAAATCCTAGATTGTTAAGACTTATTCAACTCTTCCAAGAACATCAACTCTACGTTCCTAAGATATGTACAAGGTTTATATATGTATTTTTAAAAAACCAGCTATTAGCTAAAAATGATTTGTTAGAGTAGGACATATAATATAAAATATGATAATATCCTCTACGTAAACCATATATTAAAATGGGTAATGAATCGACCCCTTAAACAACAAACTAAGTACCAAGAAAACTCCAACTTTTTTTTAACCAAGATGTCATCGACAAGATCGCCGGTGACAAGGTCTCCGGCGTCGCCGCGAGGGCAGTCAAGTGGAGAAATAAGAAACATAGCTTCAGTTTCAAGTAGCCTATTGCCAGCTTTTGGTACAGTAATGGGTGAAGGCACTCTAAAGCTTAAAAAATTAGTTATTGCTCCTTATGATCGTAGATACAGGTAATAAGTAATTATTACTTCCATTTTTTCTCAAACATGTGATTTGATTTCTCAAATGATTATGTAAATAGTAGTGTTATTATCTCATAAGTCATTTTCGATGACTTATTGAGATAATAACGAATAGTTGATTAATTTGTGTTCATTAGAAATAAGTGTCATTTTGAAAGAAATCGCGTTTCATCTCGGATTAAAAGTTGAAAACAGCTTATCCGACTAATTAAAAACACGTATTTCTTCATTAAAACCTTGGTCAAACACCTTCCTTTTCTATAATAAGTGCTTTTTAAAATTGAAAAAATAGGCACTTTTGACCATCTCCTTTAATTTTTTTCCTAAATATATTACTTAATGGTGAAAAATTACAGAATATGGCAAACATTTCTGGTGATATTGGTGGTGTACTCAGCATGGTCATCTCCTTTTGAGTTGGCATTCAAGAAGGCAGCAAGTGGAGGCCTTTTGCCTGTGGATTTATTGGTGGATGCTTTCTTTGCCATAGACATTCTTCTCACTTTCTTTGTTGCTTACTTGGACAAAACCACCTATTTACTCATTGATCATCACAACAAAATTGCTTTCAGGTACTCTTATATAATATGTGTAATTCTAAAGATGGATATGGCGAGAGTAGAGTGTATGCAAACTTTATTTTTAACTCACGGAGGTAAGAGAAGTTGTTTAAGAAAGACCTCTGGCTTACCGCTTAAGTCACAAATCTAAGAACATAAAAAAAAAGAGATATAACAAATACTAGAGGAAGCATCACGTAGCATACAATAAAAATAAATAGTAGCAACTACAAAGTTATGATAACCAAAGTATAACTGGTATGGGGCACCAAACTACCACCAAGTCTAAGCCTGCAGGAAAAGCGAGACAATGCTCAACTATCTACTAACATTTTATCGCACATCCAAATTAAATCTATAGATGTATCGTATCTTGTCTAATCACCTCTCCCCAAGACTTCTTTTGCCTAACTCTACCCCTCCTCAAACCAGCATCGCCAACCTCTCACACCTTCTCATTGGGGCCTCTTCACATCTCCATTTCACATTCTCGAACCATCTCAACCTTACTTCATTCATCTTATCCACACAGAGGCTACTCCTACCTTGTCCCAAATGTCCTCATTCCTAATCTTATTCCTCTTAGTATGTCCACACTTCCACCTCAGCATCCTCATTTCGCAATGTTATCTTGAACATGAAAGCTCTTAACTAGCCAACACTTTGCCCCATACAATAATCGGCCTAACCACCACTATATAGTACATTCTTAGTGTATATAAGTTAAAATTGGAAAGGATATTGCTCAGATCAGGAAAGTTAAATGGAGGATTGAAAATGTTGGATACTACTTACTTGAGATGCCACCTGAAAGAAAACAAAGATGAAATTACAATTGGGATTTTTGTTTTTTGAATGGCAATGAAAGGTTACACTTAATATTTCTTTTGAAAGGTATGTGACTCATCTAGGATTTCCAATGGATGTTGCATCAACCATACCATTTCAACCAATATACCAATTCTTTAATGGGAAAAAGCAAGAAGGAGACATTTTTGGCTTCCTTAACTTGCTCAGACTATGGCGACTGCGTCGTGTTAGTAAATTCTTCTCAAGGTAATAATGATAACAATACTCAAAGTTGCATAAATTTCTCAATCTCAATATTGTTGTTAATCTCTTCCTTTGATCCAGGCTAGAGAAGGACATTCGATTCAGCTACTTTTGGACAAGATTTTGTAAACTAGTTTGTGTAAGTACTTTTTGAACCATCCATATTGTGCTAGCTTTACCTGATCATGTGGATATAGAAGTTTTTTACTTCAACCAAAGCATTCATCTTATGGCTATAATTCTGTCAATAGGTGACCTTATTCGCGGTGCACTCCGCTGGTTGTTTCTATTACTGGCTAGCAACACATTATCATACTGCAGAGAATACCTGGATTGGATCAAATGTTACTAGTTTCCAAGAAAGAAGTATCTCTCTTGGATACACATATTCCATGTATTGGTCTGTTGTTACCCTCACCACAGTAGGCTATGGAGATCTTCATGCACATAATACAGGGGAGAAGGTTTTTGCCATCTTCTACATGCTCTTCAACATTGGCCTAACTGCTTACTTAATTGGCAACATGACCAATCTTGTTGTCCATAGTGTTGCTCGAACCTTCGCGATGGTAATGACTCTCCCTATAGAAAACTGAGTACAGTTTATGCATTATATAGTTCAAGTCTTAGTGAAGAAAGCACGTTTAGAACGATACAATATGATAGTTTATAATTGTAGAGGGACGCAATCAATGAGACACTGCGATATGCAAGGAAGAATAGACTTCCAGAAGGCATAAAAGAGCAAATGCTGGCACATTCAACACTCAGATTCAAGACTGCAGAACTACAGCAAGAGGAAGTAGTAGAAGACTTGCCTAAGGCAATAAGATCTAGTATTGCACGGCATCTTTTCCATACAACCCTTCAAAATACGTATCTTTTCAAAGGTGTTTCCGAAGACTTCTTAGTCCAGTTGGTAATGTTCTCTTACCTTCCTACTACTCTATATGCATGTTGTTTTCATCCATTAACTTAAACTATCATGTCCTTTTGCTCCACAGAACTAAATTATGTTTTGCTCATTTTACCTTACAGGTTTCGGAGATAAAAGCAGAATACTTTCCACCAAAAGTTGACATTGTTATTCAAAATGAGATACCAACAGATTTCTACATTATTGTCTCCGGGGCTGTGGTATGTGCATTTCCCGAACGTCAATAACTTTTGCTCTTACTATTCCTGCACTGTTAACTCTTCCGTGGTTGAAAACTGCAGGAAGTAGTAACATACAAGAATGGAACAGAACAGGTTAGTTATCCCACTTCTCATATTATTTGATGCTAATTCTAATTTTGCTATGCTGTCCTATCTGCTAGGACCAAGTAAACAAAATGACCAAACTTAAATAATGAAATAGAGGAGGGAAAAAAACAAATGATCAGAGATAACAGGACCAAAAGTCCACAGTGCATACTGATCTCGAGTATTCTATAAAGTGTCGGATGTAACTTTCTCATTGTACCCTTTAAGCTGCATCCAACAATCTGAAATATCATTCAAATATATTACTGAAGAAATCAAGAAACGTCATAAGAAACTACTGTTAAGTAAGTTAAAATTATGTCTGGACGTTTTTACTGATGGAAGAGCTTTATATGTGAGCAGATATGCTGTCAATCCTTGTATTAACTTGAACATATGAAAATGATCTATGTGACGTAACCATTTGTTGGTAAAAGATAGCATCTTCCAGCAATAAATTTAACTGAAAAGTGAGTTAGATGGAACCAAACAACTATGTCTACTTACATTGTACTAGTCATAAGTCAATTAAGCCAAGATTTTATCATATATCGTATGAAAATCTAATGTGAAAAAACACAATTTATCTGAGAGTTCTTTCCTTAAAAGTTTCTACTTTCTGCTGAACAGTTCCTGTCAAAATTGGAATCCCCGGAATTGTTTGGAGAAATAGGTGTGATCTTTAATACACCTCAACCTGTCACAGTGAGAAGTAAGAGACTTTCTCAGGTTGTTCGAATCAGTCATCATCATTTCAAGCAACTGTTGCAGCTCTTTAACACAGATGGAAAAATAATCCTCTCCAATTTTCTACAGGTATTGTAGTAGATTTTAGATGGCCGCGCATAGATTAGCTCTCATATTAGTTATTTCTATAATCATACTAACACCATGGTCTTGTTACATAATATAATCAGCATCTTAAAGGAATCGAAAAGGAAGAGCTACAAGAGATACCACTCATATCAGAGTTGCTCAGTGACCTGAATAGTGAGGTAATCCTCTGCCATAAACTAGAAAAACCTATGGCATTAAACTGAACAAGTACTTAAACATGGATTGATTTTTTATTCTCCCTCGATTTCAATATTTGAGGCATAATTTGACTAGGCACGAAGTTTAAGAATTGTGGTCTTAAACATGTCATGAGATTTTTGTATCTTCAAAATTTTTAGCAAATCTGCTCTCCTGCAAGGACTAAAGATCTCAAGTAATCATAAAGAATGAAGTGTAAATTGCCTTCAGTTAACAAACTTAAAAGCTAAAGGTTGATGAGAAAATCTAATCCCCTCTCATATTCTAGCAAATGAACTCCGTTATAATAGCGATCAGAAGCAAAGCAAGAAGCACAGTCAAGGCTTACAAACTCTTCTCCACTTGTACCATCATTATGTGTTGAATGAATAATGGTGTTCCACATTTCACCACCAAGCAAACACAATTTCTATGACGATTGCTTCAATATCTTGCAGGAGGTATCTGTGAATACGGAGCAAAATCATGAAGGACTAAGACAAGAAGGAACCAGTAAGATTATGCTTCATCTAAAACTGTTCCAATCAAGATTTAGTCTTTGACTCATAGAATGCTTCTATTTCCTTTTTAGTTTTCCATAAATTTTACGGATTTTGTGACTAATTCTGCAGGAATTCGTAGAGTGTCAGGCACATTTCCCACTAGGATTATAATACATGGACATCATCCACATGACAAACCAAATGAAGGCGGAATTGCCGGAAAACTAATACATCTACCTGAGTCAGTTGAAGGTCTCCTAACAACAGCAGGTAAGCAAATATTATGATATCATAAGTATTGATATTTCGCGAATACTTTCTACGGATCAATTAAATTCATTGTCAAGCTATAAGAACATATATAGATTTTACTGTTAAGAGTATCTAATTAGATTTAGTGAATGCAGAAAAAAAGTTTGGCAAAAGAGGAAGCAAGATTCTCATGGCAGATGGCTCCCAATGGAAGGATTTGGGTGCTTTGCAAGAAAATGATCACTTGTATATAGTTTGAGGGGGAAATCCTCAACGACATGTATTGATAAGTTGAAAAAAAATCATCAAATGCTTAAGAAGTCAAGATGATAGGAAATATCATACAATCTCCTAATTTCCTTGAAGGTTGAACAACGTCCATGTTGTACACTTACGATTAATTCTTTTTGAAAGTGTAAACAAGTTCCAAGAAAGTTTTTTAAGAGATTAACTAGTGAGACTATCCTTATTATTTTTATGATTTCTTAAGGGACGTGTAAACAAAAAAGTTGACAACTACCATGAAATGGAGGGAGTATATTAGTTGGAGGTTGCAGCAGTGACCAAATGTGAAGTGTGGTGGCAAACTGTTGTGGAGATGGTTGAAGATAGTTTCGTTTCAATCTTAGGACTCGTGATATGAAATAATGATTTAAAATTAAAATATGAAGTTGAAGTCTTGTTTGAACATTCAATTTGGATTTCTTTAAATTGTATTTTTTTCATAAACATGAAAACCCCATAAGTTTTGTTTGTTCATTTGGTAAGATTTATGAAAAATTGATGGTTTTTAAAGTTCACTTGAGAAAAGAAAGAACTAGACTAGAATTTGCATATAATGTGAGCAAATATTAGTACTGTTTGAAGTTTTATTTATTTTTAACTTTCATTTTTCATGCAAGTGCATCTCATATTTTTTAGTCCAAGTTGGATGTCCATATGTTAGTATCCCACATCGGAAGCCAAACAGAACTTGAACGCAAGTGTTTTGTCATAAAATCCATTCATTTACGCTGATATAAGCATACCTTTCTCGGCCTTTTGGCTAAGATCAAGTGTAGTATCTGTTCTTATCAGTTTAATATCTGATATGTGGGTCATCGATCCACACGATATTAACTCAATTTTTTAAGGGGAAGAGTCCATTAAGGTAGCTTGCTACCTGGGCTCTTGCGCGTCGCCCATGCGTTGCACTACTGCTTGGGCCCGGCGCACCCCACCAATTCCAGTACAAATTTAGGGCATTGCTACTTAGGCTCTCTTCTTACTCTGTAATCTGTATGAACTGTTTGCATTTATTAATATTTAGTTAACTTACGAATTCTGGATTAAAGATCTAGAAAACTGGTGGAAACTTATCATAGTTATAAAAGCTAAAGATTGATGAGAAAAGCTACTGCGTTATAATAGCGATCAGAAGCAAAGCAAGGAGCACAGACAAGGCTTACAAACTCTTCTCCACTTGTACCATCATTATATACTGAATGAATAATGTTGTTCCACATTTCACCACCCGAGCAAACACAATTTCTATGACGATTGCTTCTATATCTTGCAGGAGGTCTCTGTGAATACGGGGCAAACCAAGAAGGAACCAGTAAGCTTATGCTTCATCTAGAAATGTTCCAATCAAGATTTAGTTTTTGACTCATGAATTGCTTCTATTTTCCTTTTAGTTTTGCATGACATGCGAGGATAATCATGTGTAATGATACTTGTGGTTATGAAACCATACATGATTTTTCAGTAAACTTTACGCTTTTTATGCCTTATTCTGCAGGAATTCGTAGAGTATCAGGCACACTCCCCACTAGGATTATAATACATGAACATCATCCACATGACAAACCAAATGAAGGCGGAATTGCAGAAAAGTGTAAACAACCATGTCGTACACTTATGATTAATTCTTTTTGAAAGTGTAAACAAGTTCCAAGAAATTTTTTAAAGGGGTAAACTAGTAAAACTATCCTTATTGTTTTTTACGAGTCCTTAAGGGCCGTGTAAACAGAAAAGTTGACAACTAACATGAAAAGGAAGGAGTATATTAGTTGGAGGTCGCAGCAGTGGTCAAATGTGAAGTGTGGTGGTAACTGTCGTGGGGATGGTTGAAGATAGTTTCGTTTCAATCTTAGGGCTCGTTTGGACATGCAATATGAAATAATGATTTAAATTAAAATATGAAGTTGAAGTTTTGTTTGAACATTCAATTTGAATTTGTTTAAGTTATATTTTTTTCATAAACATGAAAACCCAATAAGTTTTGTTTGTTCGTTTGGTAAGATTGGTGAAAAATTGATAGTTTTCACAACTTGTTTATCCAAATGCCTATCAAGTCTTTTTAAGAACTAAAAAACCAGAAAAAGTTGTTAAAAGTTCACTTAAGAAAAGGAAGAGCTAGACTAGAATTTGCATGTAATGTGAGCAAATATTAGTACTGTTTGAAGTTTTATTTATTTTTAACTTTCATTTATCATGCAAGTGCATCTCATATTTTTTAGTCCAAGTTAGATGTCCATATGTTAGTTTCCCACATCGGAATCCAAACAGAACTTGAACGCAAGTGTTTTGTCACAAAAGCCAGTCATTTACACCAAAATAAGCATACCTTTCTCGGCCTTTTGGCTAAGATCAAGTGTAGTATCTGTTCTTATCAGTTTAATATCTGATATGTGGATCATTGATCCACACGATATTAACTCAATTATTTAAGGGGAAGAGTCCATTAAGGTAGCTTGCTACCTGGGCTCTTGCGCGTCGCCCATGCTTTGCACTATTGCACGGGCCTGGCGCACCCCACCAATTCTAATACAATTTTTTTTACATTAAGTTGGATTTAAGATTTAAATTTTATGTATTTTATCGAACCCCTTCATTTCACTAGCTATAAGATAGAGTCATTTATGGATACATTCTTTCATGTTTCCAAATCTAATTGAGGTGTCATCCAGGAATATGCAACTGGACTTCTCACTTCATGTTTAGCATTGTTCCATGAAATCCAACCAAATGCATTTCCTGGTTTGACATCTTTCTTGGACACAAATGTCACGGTGTAATGAAGCTTCTCTCCTACTTTCTTGAATACAAGCTTTGTTGGCTTCACTGTTACCGTAACGGATGGAGGAGCATCAGTGGCTACTTCATACACTGAGCTTGCAGCTCCAACATTGGTCACTTCTCGAGTGTAACGAACAACTCGCTTTGAGTTAATCTCAAACAAGACAGAGAATGAAGGATAGTTGATTTGCCCAGCATCAGCAAACTTGTTTGCACAAGTGAAATTGAGTCTTTTTACAATGGATTGTATTTGATCTATGGTGTAGTTCAAGGAGCACAAGAACTTGATATGATCATGAATCCTGATATTGTATACGAGTCCAGGGGAAAATGCTTTCTGGGGATTTACATGGCCTGATCCATGAACAAATGGATTAGAAAATGTACCGTATAGTGCAGAATCATGAAACGAGGAGTTGGTGTTATCTTGAGTGTACGCGGTTGTCATGATTGCTGATTTGATCGCGCTTGGACTCCAATCTGGATGTACAGCTTTTACCAATGCAGCAACTCCTGAAACATGAGGGCAAGACATGGAAGTGCCAGAAACAATGTTGAATGAGGTCCTTCGTGTATCGATATTAAGTGAAGTTGGTCCAATATTTCGAGGCCAAGCTGCTAAGATGTTCACTCCAGGGCCAATAACATCAGGCTTTAATATCTGGGGAACAATTGCATTTGGCCCTCTTGAGCTAAATGTAACCACAACAGGAGATGGTTTCACTTTTACCACTGTTCCGCCAAAGCTGAAAACAACCGTTGGATTGTTTTCTGTTTTCACATATTTTCTTATTACATCCCCTACCTTCCTTCCAACAGTCACTGCAGGTAATATGTGGCTATCCGCGAGTAACTCCTCCCCCGTCTCAGGTGTATTGGCTAATATCATTCCTACCCCATTAGCTTCTTTCACTACTAGTCCCTTTGCAACTCTATCATTTCCCCCCCTATCACATAGCACTACTTTTCCACCAACAATGTTTGGATCAAGCGAACCACGAAAGCACAAAGAGGAGTTTCCCCCTTGTTGGTAAACTAAGCTCAACAACTTATTTCCCATTTCTACCTTTCCACTATACAACGACACGCCTTGAAGTTTTTGGCCATTACCCAGTGTGACAGTAGCTGGAAAATCTCTATCAAGAGTTGCAGCACCAACAGTAATGACCCATGGAGCCGTGTTCACAACTGTTGATTCCACAGGACCATCATTCCCAGCTGAACACGACACAACAATCCCTTTCTCCATAGCAGCAAAAGCACCAAGAGCAATCGGGTCAGTATAATAAGTCTTCTCATTATTAGACAATGACACAGACAACACATCAACACCATCCATAATAGCACGGTCGAATGCAGCAAGAATATCTGACCCTGCACACAGTTCATTCCAGCACACTTTATAACTTGCTATGCGGGCTTGTGGCGCCATCCCTCTAGCAGTCCCTTTGGCGTAGCCAAAAAGACTAGCATTTGCCACAATTGATCCTGCATATAATACGAGTTCAACTGAATCCAATATTTTTTACGCGAAACTAAGATATATATGTGAAAGAATTACTCCCTCCTTCCCAATTTATGTAGCTCCCTTGAAATTTCGAGTCACATTAAATTTTGAAACATTAGTTAAAACATAAAAAATAAAAATAAAAACTAAATTTTTTGTGTCTTATGAATTGTTAATTATTGTAATTTATAGTATTTTTTTTATATGGTTTTCAAATATAAAATTTTTATTTCGAAAAAACTTGAGGCTTGTTTGGTTGGGAAACAAGTTATTCCTAAATTGTTATCTACAAGTTATCCCGTGATTTATTCCCAACCAAACATGGGATAAGTTGATCCTAAAATTAATCCATGATTAGATATCTCTTCTCCCTCGTACTAAATCGGTCCTAAAAGTTTCTATTTCCAATTTCACTATCAAAATTTAGAAGTTTAAATCTCGAAACTTCAACTGTGCCACATAAATTGGAATAGAATAACTACTAAATTTTCAATAAATATCACGTATCTAATTAAACCCATCAAGTTTAAATCCTGAATCCTCATCTACCTGCCGCTGTGCTCGCAGTATGTGTGCCATGGCCGTCATGGTCCCGGGGCGATTGAATCTCCTGGGAGCAGCCCTTACAACCTTCAGAAAAATACAGAGCACCTATAAGTTTCCTATTACAATGCACTTTCGGATCAAAATCCGGCGCCGATTGACACTTCCCTCTCCATCTGGACGGCACATTCGACATACCCAAATCACTAAAACTTTCCGATTCCGGCCAGACTCCAGTATCAAGTACCCCAATTATAACATCCTGAGCAGCCGTGTTGAAATCCGGTAAAGTACGTCCATCCCCAAAATCGAGCTTATCGAGGCCGAGAAATTCAGGTGTGCGCGTTGTTTGTGGGGTGTAAAAAGTGTCTTCGTAGATATTAACAACGTAATCAGATTGACGGAGTAATTCAACTTCATGAGAATCCAAACTTGCGGCGAATCCGTGATAAGCGGTGGTATAAGTGTAGAGAAGAGAGTTTTGGGTGGAAGAAGTGAGAGATTGGAGATGGGTTTTGTACCATTGATGATGAGTGGAGAATGATGGAGGTTTGAGGTGATGTTTCATGTGAACAATGTAGGTTTTTTTGGTGGAAATGGGAATTGCTGATGTTGATGTTGATGAGTGGAGAAAGAGAAGTATGTTAATGGTGGATAACAAGATTATTACTACAGCTTCCATTTTTTTTAGTAAACAAAGAAAACAGTAGAAAGAAGGAAGAGGAAGTTGTAGTAGCGGTGCTCTGTGTGAAAGAGAGAAAAGAGCTAAATAGATTTGGCAGTTATTGGTTCCTTTGGGAAGTAGTGTAATCAGTAGTTGGACCACTAAGTTAAAGTTTTATGAGATTATATACTCCCGTCATTCGTCTTTACTTGTTCACTAAGTATTATTTTGGAATGTCTAATACTCCCTCAATTTCACAAAGAATGACTTGGTTTGACTTGGCACGGAGTTTAAGTAAATAAAGTAGACTTTTGAATCTTGTGGTCCTAAATTAAAGTTATGTCAAATGTATAAAATTGTCTTTAATTTTGCGGTCTTAAACATGCCACGTGGAAAGCAAAAAGTAAAATGTTACCAAAAAATGAAAGAGGTCATTCTTTTTTAAACTGACTAAAAAGGAAATGAGGTCATTCTTTGTGAAACGGAGGGAGTAATATTTATCTAGTTAATTTATTATTTTATGTCAATTTTATTTTTACTATTAAATATTATTCATTTTTCAATATTTAGATGAATTTTATATAATAATTTGGTAAATTTCATTTACTTCTTTTTAATTTTTGTATCAAATAAATAATTGACAACTATTAGTGAATAGAAAATATGTTATTGAAACCTGCTAAATTGTCAGAAAATTACCTCTTTTTTTTTCAAAACAAAGTTAAAGTTTTTTCTAAACAATATTAGTAAATTTTGGGATGCATTATTATTTTAACCACGTGAATTCTTTGGGTCGCACCGATTATAGCATTTAATGGTTTCATTCGTTTTCAAATTTTTTATTCATCTTTTTTTTTCTCTGTCAATTTACATCTTCTTCTTATAATAATAAAATTCTCTTTCATTGTCTCTTTATAAAATAAAATTAAAAAAAGTGGTGAAAATAAATGATTTTATTTTAATCACTCAATTTGATTAAACTTTTCTTTAAAATGACAAAAATAAAATGAAATTGTATAAAAAAAAAATAGTTTATGGTTTGTGAAGCTTCACTGATGTAAAACATTTTTTTAAAATCACCAAAAAAAATATTTATGAGATTTAATTTCATATTATTCGTATATAAATAATTAATAGGGATAAGGGTCTGAAAAATACCTCAACTTTGGTCGAATTGTTGCTGCGATACTAAACTTTCATGAAAACCTATTACCTCTCTAGACTATTTAATACCGTATTTTAAACATATATATTTGCCTACGTGGACATAAAAAATAATGCAAAATTATAAATAATAATGTGTCCACGTGGGCACATATATACCTTTAAAATACACTATTATATAGTTCATGAGGTAAAAAATATGGTATTAAATAGTCTAGGGAGGTAATAGGTCCTCATAAAAGTTTAGTATCGCAACAGCAAATTCGACCAAAGTTGAGGTATTTTTCAACCATTATCCCTAATTAATACATTAAACATTTTTATAATACAACTCAATTTTAAATACAATATTTATATATTAAAATCAAACAATTACACTTCATGAACTAAGAAAAATTTATACTTGCACATCTTATGAAATTTATCCATGAATAAATATATTAAAATATAATTATTAAACAACAAATTAAAATTACTAATAAAATATTTTTTTGAAGTTATTATTACGAAATTTTAAACAAAAATAAAAAATTATTAATGCATTTGATTAAAGGAAGAATTAATATTTTTTGAAAATATTAAATGATACAAATCTTTTAATAAGATATACCAACTATTATTCTATTAATAAAAACTTTCTTTTACTTTAAATACATATGTTATTTGTAATTTTATTTAACAATAATACTTTGTATATATTATCTCTTTTTATTTTTTATTTTTATTATTCTTTCAATTTAAAATTATTTTATATATAATTTTTTATTATTATTCTTTCATTTTAAAATTATTTTATTATATTCTTGAGGTTATATTAATAATAAATACAAGCAATGATTCACAAGTTATCAAATAGACATAACAGAAGGATGCCGAACTACAACATTAATACATGATTCTTTTGGATTGATATTGATCAAGGTCAATACAAATGAACTATATGATTCGTATAATTTTTATTGTTGTTGTTGTTGAGTGGGTAGTATATCTCATATTAAAAATTTATTTTTACATATTAACGCGTAAACACTCTCTTAGATTTATTTAAACATAATAATTACTACAATTACCTAATTAGAGTTCATATTAATAACAAATATAAGTAATGATTCACAAATCATCAAGGCAGTTGTAAGTATAGAGAAGAGAGTTTTGGGTGGAAGAAGTGAGAGATTGGAGATGGGTTTTGTACCATTGATGTGTTGGATTTTATTTGCCCTGAATTCTTTACCATAAATAGGTTTTTCTTTTAGGAAAATGTTTTGAATTGGCTAGTCTTTTTATGATAGGAAAAGGTTTAGAACTCTATAAATATAGGCTTGTTCCTTTTAACTTAATCAGCATTCACAATGTAGTTTAAGGGTTTTGAGAGTTTTGGTTAGGGGGAGAATTTGTGGGACACAAGCTTGATACGTTATCATTTGTGTGAACCTCCATGTATTCCAAGTGAATTGATTGAGGTTATTTCTCTCTATATTTTGTACTCTTATATTTATATAGTGGATAGTTCATCTCCTTTGTAGACGTTAGGTCGATTTGACCGAACCACGTTAAATCTTTGTGTCTTTTGGTATATTTCTCGTTTGTCTTCTTACTCATGGTCTTTCGAGGTTTGCTTTGCTAGCTTCCGCATGACACCTAATTATTTCGATACTAACATGATGATGAGTGGAGAATGATGGAGGTTTGAGGTGATGTTTCATGTGAACAATGTAAGTTTTCTTGATGGAAATGGGAATTGCTGATGTTGATGAGCGGAGAAAGAGAAGTATGTTAATGGTGGATAACAAGATTATTACTACAGCTTCCATTTTTAGTAAACAAAAAATAGTAGAAAGAAGGAAGAAGAAGAAGAAGAAGTAGTGGTGATCTGTGTGAAAGAGAGAAAAGAGCTAAATATATTTCTTTTCATTAGTTTGTTTGGTCAAAACGGCCAAAATAGATTTGGCAGTTATTGGTTCCTTTGGGAAGTAGTGTAAGCACTAGTTGGACCACTAAGTTAAATTTTTATGAGTTCATATATGTTATTCACTTTTGTTTTGTTGAGTAATGCTAAATGACAACAAAAATTTGGTCACAAAATGGCCATAATCGTGAAATGGAAAAAAAGTCTGATATGTCTTTTAATTTTGTTATTTAGAGCTGATATATTTCTTGTTATGAAAGTAACACATATATATATTTTTATTGTTATGCAAATAACCCACATATACCCCTGTTACAAAAGGAGCTCACATATACCCATCTGTAGACGATAAAATTCGCGTCGAGAAAACAATAATCAAGAACATAAAAGTATTGCAACAATCATAATTATTATTTCAAAGTGCTAGTATTACAATCTCTATGATTCCTCTGAATTAGGCTCTTGAGCTTGATCTTGAATTTGTCTTGAACTTGAACTTGAACTTGATCTTGATCTTGGATTCAAGGGCTTTGGAGCTTGTTCTTGAATCTTCGATGAACTTGAACTTTATTTTGATCTTGAACTTGATCTTGGATTCAAGGGTTTTGGAATTTGTTCTTGAATCTTCGATGAACTTGAACTTGAACTTGAACTTTATCTTGATCTTGAATTCTAGTTTAATTCAAGGGCTTCGAGCTTGATCTTGAATCTGGTGGTCTCGATCTTGATCGTTCTTGATGGCTTTTAATCCACGAGCTTTCTCTAGTTTCTTGTTAGAATTCTTGGTTCCTTTTCTGAATTATGAGGACCGCTCTTTATATATAGTTTTAAAATAGAGGAGTTGTGATTGGAATACGATTCTCTTCGGTCAATCAGATTTAACTGACATGGCAAATGGGTTTTATGGAGCGGACTTTTAATTAAATTCATATTTTTTTATTGAATTTAAATAATTAACTCGATTATATTAATCCATAATATTTATTTGGACTAATATATTCATGAATTTAATATAATCTGAATCATTTTATAAATTTATATTTAATAAATTTTAAATGATTACAACCCATCATTTAACGGAAGTGAAAAAATTAATTTGAATTTATATTTTTTTATTTTCAATAAAAAAAAAGTCCTGTAAGAGTATATATGATCCGTCTAGCAAAATTCAAGGTATATTTTAATCTTTTTCATACATAAATTGTTTTTTGACATCTTTGATTATCATTATTTGAGTTTCTTATTTTATTTTATTTTTTTCTTTCATTCTTTAGTGTAAAGAAAAAAAATTAAAGCTATTTTTTGTGGCTAAATTATAATTTAAAACTATTTTGGGGCTATATTGTAATTAAGTTTTTTGTATTTATTAAAAAAATTGTGGCATCTATAATAAAATTTACAAGAAAGTTAATTAAAACATAAATAAATTTGACCATCAAAATAATAAATTTAAGTTAGTTGTTGAAACAAAAAAAAAAAGTCAAAACAAATATGTGTGGGGAGGATAAATATACCACATATGGATTATATATTTTTTTTAAATAATTAAATTTAAATTATTATTTTTCACTTCTGTTAGAGGAGGATATATGTGAGTCATTTGTATAACAGTAAGGGTATATATGGGTGATATTCATAACGAGATGTATATCAACTCTAAATAGCGAAGTTGAAGGGTATATCAGGCCATTTTCCCTTGTGAAAAAAAACTCTAATAACCTTTTTGAAAATAAAAAAATATTAAATCCTTATTTATCTCAAAAACTCGAAAGGTCGACTACAACATAAATTTTAGGGATAAGGGTTTGAAAAATACCCCAACTTTGGTCGGATTTGCTGTTGCGATACTAAACTTTCATGAGGACCTATTACCTCCCTAGACTATTTAATACTGTATTTTAAACATATATATTTGCCCACGTGGACATAAAAAATAATGCAAAATTATAAATAGTAATGTGTCCACGTAGGCACATATTAACCTTTAAAATACACTATTAAATAGTTCAGGGGGTAAAAAA
>NW_006239149.1:603104-612241 GCF_000226075.1 Solanum tuberosum | reverse complement strand
GGGATAAGAGTCTGAAAAATACCCCAACTTTGGTCGGATTTGCTGTTGCGATACTAAACTTTCATGAGGACCTATTACCTCCCTAGACTATTTAATACTGTATTTTAAACATATATATTTGCCCACGTGGACATAAAAAATAATGCAAAATTATAAATAGTAATGTGTCCACGTGGGCACATATATACCTTTAAAATACACTATTAAATAGTTCGGGGGTAAAAATATTGTATTAAATAGTCTAGGGAGGTAATAGGTCCTTATGAAAGTTTAGTATCGCAACATCAAATCCGACCAAAGTTGGGGTATTTTTCAGACCCTTATCCCTAAATTTTATGACGGATAAGAATATCAAAAATTTATTATTCTTAGGGTTGTTTGGTGAGATGAAAACTAGTTATCTTGGGATTATTAATTTCGAAATAAGTTACTTCAAGATATGTTATTCAACCATATATATGGATAAATAATTTAAGTTATTACCTAATACCTCTAATCAACATGATAAAATAATTTTATATTTTATCCTGGAACCATTATATCTTATTTCTTACTCCAAACAACTCCTCAGTGCATTATATGGTTGGAAGACATCAATAAGGTAATAAAATATTTGTTTTCTTCTTTGTTAAAAAAATTAATATTTTTAATTTAATTGTTATATCAATTAAATTATTGTTTTTCTGATATAATTTTGTTATCACTATTATTATGAATTCAAATTACATGTTGAGTTGGCATAACTTTTAAGAAAGTTTTTTTTGGTATATTTTACTAAATTAACTTTAGTAATGATACTTTTGAAAATTTAAATATTTCTACTACTTACGTATTTATTTAAGAGAAATAATACTCACTCATCCCAAAACTAATTCTGATTTTTAGTTTCTAAAGTGACACTTATTTTAGAATTATTTTTTTATTGTTATTACTAAAGTGACACTTATTTTGTGAAGAAAAGAATATTAAAAATAGAAATGGAAAATTTCACTTAGGTAAAATAGATTTCTCATGAAAAAAAAGGTGGTCACTAGGTTTCTTTCTCCCACTTCCCCTATAGCTTTTTTATATCATAATTATTATTTTTTTGAAAAAAAATACTTAAGTTATCGTTACCAGAAAACTTTATGAGCGACCTCTTTTCTTCTAATTAAAAGTTAAACTAATAATAACTAATATTATTGGTAAATTTTATTGATCTCATAATTATATTTTTAAGAGATAAAGTTGTCCTTACCAACTTCTTGCAAATAAAATTAATAGAAAAGAATAAAAAATATCTCTAACATATGAAGAATGATTCATTAATATCCTTCATCCATCTATTGATCTAAAAATATCCTCAAACTAATTTTATTTTGTTTACTCAAAAATAGTTCTCAAACTAACACCCTAAATTTGATGAATTTTTTCCTAAAATAATTACCCTAAATTAGAAAGGAATGGATATGTTAAGCATGTAAATTGCAAAGAATATAAAATAATTAAAAAGGTAATTTTTCCTTCACATACTAGGATTAGGACTAATAAAATTCCTCTTATATTTTCTTATAAATACTAGTACAGTAATCTCTTTCTGTTCTATCTATTTTTCACAAATATATATGGCTTCCTCAAGAAAGGCTTCGAGAGCAAACTTCAATTCTTCAACAATATTTCTTATGTTTTTGTTGATTTCAGCAAAATACTAATGAAGTGTTGCTCTTTCTCAGAAGCTCGAAATCTTAGAGAGGATAATCAACAATTAATGAAGTGTTTATCCTGGTCTTGTTCTCAAGATTACCTATAGGAAGCTACCAATAATGTTTAATTAGTACCTTAATTAATTCTTACTTTTATTGTTAATGTCTCCTTAATATATACTTTGTTGTACAATGTAATTTGCTTTATACATAATTGTAACCTGTTGTTTTCAATGTAACTTTCTGATTGAAATGTTTGGAGAAAGGGGACTTCTGTTAAGGCCGGCCTCGTTAGATACTATACCAAAAGATGTAGTTGCAAATCAATCTTCAAATCTATCGTAATATTGTTTTGGGACATTGTTTCGATGAATATATTGTGATAAAATATGATTACTAAATATTTCATCTGTTCAGTTTTACTTGTCCAATATTCCAAAAATAGATTTTCACTTTTAGCTGTCACTTTTAATATATAAAACAATTATCATTTTTTCCTATTTAACCATCAACAGTAATTACTTATCCCCATATCATTTCCTAAAATTAGACAATGCATCAATTAATATGAGTATTATGATAAAATACTCATATTAAGGAGTGTGCAAAGTAGTAAAAATAGATAGAGGGAGTAAAACATAAAGACAAAATGTGAGGAAAAAAATAAAGCAACGATTGAATCACACCAAATCAGTCATTACTTATTATACAAAATGAGAATTTGTTATTTTTATCCAACTATAAATTTAATGTAAGTGTCAATCAAAAGTAATATTATGTTATTTTAACAACGCAATGCAATAAAATACAATACAATATAACAACTACCATCCAAACAAGTCAAAGAAACACAAAGGGAAACGCATATCTCAAACAATAACATGCAGTAGCAACAAAAAAAAAACATGTAATAGCAAACTCTGAACCCCAGCTTTCAAAAACGAAAACAACAGACTTGTGTATTCAAGCATCACAATATGAATGAAGAAGAACTAAAGCTTGAAGATGACCAGAATTCTGACTTTAATGTGACAATAATATATAGGTTTGCGAGTTCAGTATTACAACAGTACTAATGTTCAATAGTAAGTGTTAAAGAATAACAAAAGTCCCACATTGGTGGTTAATGAGATGGGTGGACTCCTTATAAGGTTTGGGCAATCCTCCTCCCTTTGAGCTAGCTTTTGGGGTGTGAGTTAGGCCGAAGACCTAATTTAACATGGTATCAGAGCCACACACAGTAATTACTGTGATAGGCGATTTCAATTGAGGATCATAGAATTGAGTTACAGATTCATCAGTTTGTCAGTTGATCTACAACTTTTACACAAGTTCTTGGGTGAAATCTGGGCGTGAGGTGGGGTGTTAAAGCAAAAAGTCTCACATTGGTGGTTAATGAGATAGGTAGGCTCCTTATAAGGCTTGGGCAATCCTCCTCCCTTTGAGCTAGCTTTTGGGGTGTGAGTTAGGCCGAAGACCTAATTTAACATGGTATCAGAGCCACACACAGTAATTACTGTGATAGGCGATTTCAATTGAGGATCATAGAATTGAGTTACAGATTCATCAGTTTGTCAGTTGATCTACAACTTTTACACAAGTTCTTGGGTGAAATCTATAGGTAATTGATGAGTAATTAGCTTCCGCAAACAATTGTTGATCAGCAGTGAATCAGGATGACGAATGGGAGAACAGTTGCAGATTCGATTCAAGGCAACAATGGTGAAAACACAGGTGTATCAATGCCAATACCTAATTCTGTAATTGGGCAAGGTGTTGACTACAATCATCCTCTTTTTCTTAGTCCTACAGATTTAAGTGGAGTGAATCTTATTTCATTTCAATTACTTGGAATCGAGAACTACTCTCTATGGAATAGATCGATTACACTAGCATTGTTAGGACGCAATAAACTGGGTTTATTGATGGAACCTGTAGTAAAGAGATGTTCAGTGAAAAATTATAGGGACAATGGGAGAGAGTGAATGTTGTAGTACTATCCTGGTTGATGAATTCAGTGTCAAAAAGTTTACTAAGTGGAATTGCATTTACTACAAGTGCTTCTCATGTTTGGAGTGATTTAAAGGAGAGATTTGATAGAGTAGATGGGTCGATAACCTATAGCCTTCATAAAGACATTGCGTCACTACAATAGGGGACTGTTTCTGTTTCTGCGTATTACACCAAACTCAAGACCTTGTGGGATGAGTTTAAGGCTGTAGTTCCTTCTCCTGGATGCAATTGTGCTAAGTCGAAAGATTTTGTAAATCACCTGAGCAGACAAAAATTGTATCAGTTTTTAATGGGGCTTAATGAGTCCTATAATCAGGCTAGAAGTCAAATTTTAATGATGAATCACTTACCAACTGTTAATCATGCTTATGCTATGGTAGTAGGAGATGAGAGTCAAAAGGTTGTGGTTTCACACATTAGCAACATGGGGCTGAGTGCTGAGAGTATGGATTTTATGGCAATGTACTCTAAATCTGTTGTTGGTTCTACTTCAGGAGTAAATCAAAGGTTTAAACGAAACTCCCTTCTCATTTGTGATTTCTGTAAATGTAAGGGTCATAGTAAAGAATTTTGCTACAAAATTATGGGGTATCCTCCTGATTTCAAGTCCAAAAAGAAGGTTCAAGGTGTTCGGTTACAATAATTCTGCTCCATGTGGTGTTCCTGGTCCAGGTCAGGCTCATTTTTCTTATGGCTTGAATACTAATGTGCATGAAGCAAGATGGGATCTGAAGTCTGCTACTGCACAAAGTGAGCATGGAAAAGCAGCAAGTCAAGCAGAGATGAATGTGAAACAATTACTGAAGGGTTGCACATTCACAAAAGAACAGTATGATCATATTCTTAGAGGTCTCACACAAAACCAAGGCACTGCAACATCTGAGAGCAATACCACTTTTGCTGCTCACACTGCAGGTAAATCCTTGTTTGTTTCTAAGAACAATGAAGTGTGGATTGTAGATTCTGGTGCAACAAATCACATGGTTTATCAGATGAACATGTTTATAAAAGGTTCTGTGTCAGAATTGCAGATTCCTAAAATTGTATATCTGCCTAATGGGGGTACTACTCAGGTCACTCATGTTGGTTCTTGTGCATTAACAAATAGGAGTGTTATCTCCAATGTATTTTACTTACCTGAATTCAAGTATAACTTGATGTATGTAAGTCAGTTGACAAAGGAACTTGGTTGTTCAGTTACATTCTTCACTAACTTATGTATTCTCCAGGAGCTTTATAGTGGGAAGGTGAGAGTGGTTTGTATCAGAGCAGGGCCCGTCTCACCCGATGTTGGGGCCTCCAAAATCAAATTTGTCCACGCACCAGATGCTAAGCACTGGGCGTGAGGTAAGGTGTTAAAGAATGACAAAAGTCCCACATCGGTGGTTAAATGAGATGGGTAGACTCCTTATAAGGTTTGGGCAATCCTCCTCCCTTTGAGCTAGCTTTTAGGGGTGTGAGTTAGGCTTAAGACCTAATTTAACATTAAGCATACCTGAAAATTAACCTTACAAACAACACTCACATAGCCAAATTAATTTTGTTGCAGAAAATCATCAGTCTAGTTCAAGATGTCCTGAAGAATACAACTCTCCTTCTTCTTCACCAAGAATGGTACGAAACAGTTGTAAAGTAAGCATGGGGTAAACATTATTTTTGGAACTCAAAAGTGTACATAAAAGCAACAACTCTTCCAAAGATACTTAGCTTTAATATATCTATCTTCAGTTCATCAATCTTGGCCCTAAATATTCGTTTAATCAAATCAGGTATATTTTGAGGTTCATCAGTCTATGCAAGATGTTCTTTAATTTCAGGCCAAGACGGGTTACATGTTCATAGTTATGAACATTCAGGTTTGCTAAAATGTTGAACCAAAAATACTGAGAATGATTCAACTAGAATTTGCTAGTGATGAAGCTAGTGATCTTCACCTAAGCAACAATCAACAAATTCACGTTTTAGTATGAAGCTAATGATGACCAGGAGAAAGAATCTTGAGTTTAAAGCTTTGCTTCAAGAGGACACAAAACCCAACTTTTAGGATAGTCAACAAGCAGAAAGGCACATGATTCGTAGAGATCATACATCGATTATTACCATTCAGATTCAAGCAATGCTTATTTAACGGGTAGGACTCAAATGTATTTCCCAAAATGCTACAAAGCTAAGTGACTTGTGGATTCTCTACAAATTTTACATCGTTGCGAGGAATGATGGGGTCAAAATGTCTGGCATGCCCTCTATACCTGCACAAAGAATAAGAACTATGAAAATATTTTGAAGATGCTTCCAAATGTGATCTAACACTAGTAAGCATATACATGAGCAGACTGTTCCATCTAAAACATATGGAAGTGAATTAATTTACAATTTACGGCATGTCTGTCACAGATGACATGATAAATCCAATGCATGAGAAATCAAACTGATAGAATATTTTAATGAGATAAACATCACAAGTTATGCCTGAGCTGAAATCACGATCACTGCTGTGAAAAACAGAGATTAAGGGAGCATTTATAAACTTACAAATTTTATCCTCTCTCCTGGTTATTTAGCATGTCCAAAATAGCATAAGCAGCTCTTTGAAAATGTTCCTTCTGTTCCTCTAAAGTTTTACTTCTCTCAAGAGCAGACTCCTTGCACTTCTCCATGTCTTCTGTTACTTCAGTAGAGCTCTGATCAATTTCGCTGTAGAAAGTGATATAAATGTGAAAGGGTAGGACACAAACAAGCAGACAGGGAGAGAGAGAGAGAGAGAGATAATTGTCCATAGATGCAATGAAATGAATGGTTACGGTCTTTAACTCTAACTAATAAGTTGCAAGAAAGAATGCGCAGTTAAAATAAAAATGCAAGAAAGACTGTTATGAAAGAGTGAAATATGAAAACCAATAGCTTCAGAAGAACGCAAACTCCTGACTGCCCTCGAAATATTGACGCATTTGATATATATAAAATAGTAATCTTGAGATTTAGTCAAGAACATTAAAAAATGGAGGATAGAATAGATGAATATTAACAATACAAGTCCAAGTTTTCAAAGCCAATGCAAGTATTTGCTCATTTCTCTATGTTGCTATGTAGATAAAACTATACTTCCTTCAGCCACAATGCTAATCAGCTCACTTTATCATCTTCAGCATGTTCTCCATTGCCCCTTGCACTTGTTGTGAGAGCTCTGCATAACCATTTTGTAGAACATGTAAGTTCCTCATGACATTGCAATTCCACAAGGTATATTAACATTTAATTGATGACAACGCTGATCAACACATTAGCAAAACTTCTAGTAACTGAAAACAAAGGCCCTATTTCAACATGACCAGGCAAATGGCAGATGAATTCTACTATCACTTTTAGAACGTGCGGGTAACTGAAAATATCAAGTTCCCTCTCAATAAGTCGAAGCATGAACCACCAATAATAACTGCCGGGGCTCAGTGAAGCTTATTTCTTTTAACCTGATGTTCCATTATTTTCATTAACATGTCATATCAGAACATCCACTAAAAAAATTTCCAGCAATAAATTATGGATTTGAATTAGGGATTTCCTCAGTTAGTTATTAGGTAAAGAGAACGTCCAGTGCACTTAGTCACAAGTAGGATTCGAGACCACATTCCTTCACATCATAGGTCAGTAAACCGGATTAAGACCATAAAACTACATATTGATCAATATAAACTTCAGTAGTATCTAGCTATGCAACTCATACACTACATTCTCCTGGATTTTCCGCAATCAGTTTCCATTTTATATTTAAGAGGAAACTGAAATATGACTGACGTAGTATTTGCACTTTATTTCTTTTTTAGTTCCGTGAAGTATGTATAGTGTAGACACATAAGTCTACTGAATTTTTTAGTGATAATTCATCTCCAAAACAAAAATTTAACCACTATCTTTTTATCACCAGACGCATGCAATTTGTGGAATGAAGAGAAAGGCTTTTAGATTCCAACTTAGGATGGTGTGCACTTCCAAAATTAGATGTAACAGATGAGATGATCTAAAACTTTGCTAAAAGCAGCATACCAAGACCATGTGAAACAGTAGTTTAGATCAGTTAATTGTTCATTTTATCTCAATTCAAACCAAATTCCTCAGCATTTTATCCTCATAGCATGCAATTAACAATTCATAAATGTTTTGAAGGTCAATTGAGACAGTTGGCTAATATTCTCAGTTCTCTTGCTGTATAGAAGCCTTATTCTTTAGACAGATAATACAAAACTATTTTCTAAAATATCAAATTTACCTAGTTAGGTCTAAATTGTTTCTCACATTAATCAAACAACTTGTAAATTCTCTCTAATTCAGAAAAAAAAAATTAGGAAAAATATCAAAATTTCAAGAGAAATTCAATCACTAGCAACTAAAGACGGAAAAGTAACACAGGCAAGAATATAACTGAAGAAATTATAATAAATTTAACTGAAAAAAAGCAACTGATAGTTTATAATTCGAACTATTTCGTCTCCCATTCACGAAGACGAAATTCAAAACAATATGCGAAAAAACAACACATATGACGCTGAGACAGAAGAAAACAGCACATGAAAGCTAATGCAAAGCGGAAAAGGATTACCAGAGGAAATATCAAACAATAACATAGCAATTTGACTAAAACTCCGAAGAAGAAAAAAAATATACAAATCGTCCAGCTAAAATTTCAATTGGTTACAGATCTTCAAGATAAAATGCATACAATTGAATGTAGTACTCAATATACATATGGAGAATACCGTAAACGACGGAGGAAAGCTGAGATTCGATTTCGGAAGTCCGAGCAAGTTGATCGTCGGCGGCACAGGCGGTTCTGGAAAGCTCCATTTTCTGTTTGAGCAGAGAGTGTGTGTAAAGTGTGAATGAATTCGAGCGCGCTTTTTCTCCTGCTTTCATAGGCAATTCATTTGGGCATTTTCGAATATTGTATGTTCAAATAAGAAAAGAAAATTTCCAAATTTGCCCTTGAATTGTGCCAAATTAACGTAATTAATATTATGGTGCAAGGGGTGAACATGGTATGGTACGGTACGATATTTCAAAGTTTCAATATCTTAATTTTGATATTTATTTTTTAAAACATTATATCATTATCATACTAATTTAATTCAATATGGTTTGGTATTTCGAAGTTCGGTTTGATATTCAATGGTATGGTAAATCGATAGCATAGTTTGTTCAACTTCTACTAATATATATTCACTTCAACAATTAAAAAAATGTCTCAATTGTATCATATTAACACGTTACACGTGTAGAAATATATATTCAAAATAAAGTACAAACAACTTCTTTTGTTAATCAATTAAATTTCAATCAAACTAGAGTGGTCAAAGTTTTAACTTCTAAACATTTACTTTATACTAATATTAGGTTGCATAGTTGTTAGTATTTTAATTATATATATATATATATATATATATATATTAT
>NW_006239149.1:569787-603028 GCF_000226075.1 Solanum tuberosum | reverse complement strand
TATATATATATATATTATAGAAGCGAATGTTGAGGAGCTTAGGGTCAACCAGACAATTGACTGGTTTACCCTTCTCCTCAACTTCTTCTATTTATATATTTTCTTTTTTATATACTATGTATTTATAAAAATAGTATTAAAAATTAACTTAAAATATTATAAATTTAATTACCTCTCGAAATTTCACATGTACTGCATCATTAGGACCAAGAGAGTACCATATATTAATTGAAAATCACATTAAGAGTTCTATAAACCACAATAATTAACAACTTAAAATATTTAAAAATTATATTAAAATGTGATTAACTCTCGAAATTTCACATGTACCACATAAATTGGCACAAAGGGAGTAACATATATTATTTGAAAATTACGTTAAGAGTACAATTAATCACAACTTAAAATATTTAAAAACATATTAAGAAATTGATTAAATCTCAAAATTTAACATGTGCCATATTAATTCGGACAGGGGAAATAACATATATTATTTAAAAATTACATACTTGAAATATTTTTAAAAAAATATATTAAAAATTTAATTAATTCTCAAAATTTCACATGTGCCACACAAATCACAATAATTAACAACTTAAAATATTTTTAAAAATATATTAAAATTTAATGCACTCTCGAAATATCACATGTGACAAAGATATTATTTGAAAAGTACGTTAAAAATATAATAAAAATAATAAACCATAATAATATTTAAAAAATTAATTGACTCTTCTAATTTTATCTGTATCACATAAATTAAAATAACTAAATTAATATATATTGGGTCTGGGCTTGCCCGGGTTTTTATATCTAGTATATATATATTATGTAACTATATACTTTGGTATGGTATTCGGTATTCGATATTTTGGTATATTATTTCAAAATATCAAATACCATACCGAATACCAAAAAAAAATTAAAATGTATACCATGTATCTTACCAAATACCATAATATCAACACCACGATATTAAAAAATTTAATATGGTATGGTAATTCGATATATATCATACCCTGCCCACCGTGCAACGGTCATCTTGAACTAATTTTTAACTAACAAGAGACTGATTAGTTTCTAAAAAGGATGATTAGAAATAATGGCATATAAATGTCTAGTTTAGCAACAATGAAAATGAAGTGAATTATTATTAGTTGAGATTATGAATCATCATTTTTGCATTCAAGTTTAAATTAATTGTCTTTCCTTCACATAAATATTAAAGACTTTAGTCGTTGTTTGGAGGGTAAAAGAGTTGAAGCTCGAATATGAGAACATATTTTAGCCTAACCACTCGTGCCCAATAAGAGTATTGATATTAATAAAGGTTTAGTTGGTCTAATTTGAGTGAGTTGCTCATATACAACCTTGGTCTAGGATATAATTTTAAATAATATCATTCAAGATAAAATTTTGAATAATTTCTTTTTATTATACGCTGCCCAAATTTATCCCAAATCGATATAGTAGTTTGAGTATGCATCTAAGAATACAAAATAGACAATCTACTACTTGGGCTTAGTCTTGGTCTTGACTCTTGGGATTGGGCTTGGGCATACAAGGAAGAATTAAGGGATTAATTGGAGAGCAACTTTCACATAAAACAAACATAAAAATCATATTTGTATGTTATAGCTATAGTTTGTATAATTGCGCTCCATAGCAAATTTTATGTTTGCTATGAAGCTTTTGATTTATATAATTCGCTAAAAACATCCAATTTTATACAAATTGTTCAGTTTTGTATAAATTCATTTATACATATTGTAATTTGTGTAATAAGATCTGTATTTGTATAATTATAAGTGTATAGGACGGAAATATATGTATTTATATTTGTATATACACTTTTCTACTCATTTTATACAAACACAAATGCATTTTATACCGAAATGTATAAAATGGCTAAATTGTATACCGAAAATGGCTAAATGTATACCGAATCAGATGGCAAAAAAAAGGGAATGTTTGCTGCGAATTACAATTAAAATAAACTATAGCTATATCATTTAATTTGAATTAATAGTTTGCTATTTCATATAATTTTCCCTTAATTGGACTAGTCATCCCCTTTTAGAATCTCCAATATATACAGTAATTGTCCCTCCGTCCCATTTTATATGTCATCCCTTTCTATAAATAGTTGGTTCATAATACTTGTCATTTCATAAAATCAATGCATAAATTACCATATTGTTCCTTTTTTACCCTTGTGAGTTATTCGCCTTGAAAATATACATTTGACCAACTTAGAAAAGATAAGTAAATGATTCATGTTCATTGGTTAAATTAATTAATCAAAATAAATTAATTCATATTCATTGATTGAAAACTTGAGTTCCAAAAAAATTAAATAAGGGTAGAAAGGTAAAGTTACATCATTTCTTAATGCAAGTGCAAAGTAAAAAGGTGACATATAAAATGGGACGGAGGGAGTAGTATCCAACAAAAACAAACAATTATGACCAATGCATGAATCAAATCTTCATGAAGGAAATGGATTACCATAAAACTTGAATATTTAATGTTTTTCTAGATGTATCCACGCATAGATACACTTAATATATCAGTGTATATTCAAAACGTCTTATTTGTTGAATGTCTGAGTACATATTTGATACAAGATACATATATTTATGCATTGGACATATCAAATTGATATTGAATATACTAGATGAAATTGTTATTGGATGCATGTAAATTGATATTGGATAATCAGATATACTCGTAGAAATTGATACAAGCTTATGCATATATAGACAAATACATACTTTTAAAATTGATATTCGATATACAAATACAATCATAGTGATACAAGCTTATGCATATATAGTTACATCCTTTCATATTATATTGGATACACTCATAGAAAAATAATTCTAGATATACAGATACATGAAATTGCGAAACATAAATACATTGTAAAATACAAATACAAAAAAGGATAGAATGAGAGTCAGAGAAAGGTGAGCGAGAGAGACAATGTATCTCAGACACATGCAAATCACACTTCGAATACAATGAATCCAAACCAAAACTCGAACGAAATATGTAATTTTTTGAAATTAATGCTTTATTGAGTAATTAACACTTATGCTAGCGTGCTTTAGGAAATTTGCTCTTTTTAAATGGACTTCGAAAAATTATCTCCCACTATTAAATCACGGATTAAGTTGGGTAGACCAATGGATCAGCTCATATTAACCGTCTTTTAAGTCTCTATACCACTACAAAATTACATAGTATATAAGCAGTAAATGTTTTTAAAGGTAGATTGTTTAACCTAAAGAGTAAAAAGGAAAATAACTTTGATTGTGAGAAGACAGACGTATTTATGATACAAGCAATTTTTTCAGCTGTCTTAAATTTGGATATTAAATAAGAAGCAGAAAATTAATTATATTTTTTTTTTTGTGTTTCTCTCTTGTAGTTTTCAATTTTCAACAAGGGGCTGTACTAGCCAATGAATAAAAACAAGAATTTGTTTTTTTCTTTTCTATTTTTTACTGACATAGAATTTTTCGTTAGGTGTGATAAACCACGACTCAATAAAATACTGGGATTTTGACAGAAATTTTATATTAATTTTTTCATGTTAAATCTGATATTATATAGTACTACTTACTTATATATTTCATTAAATTAATATTATTTTTGTCGGGCATAAAAGGGACATTTGAGTCATCTGAATACTTTTCTGATACAAAAAATCCAAATTACCTTGGATATGCTACTGACCCCTCGTGCCCTTCATTTTTTTAGAGTTTATAATTTTTATTTTTAAATTTTTTATTTTTTATTTTTCCTATAGAGGATAATTTAACTATTTTAATTAGATTAAGTTAAATATTATAGCATTGGGATCTTCACAAATGTGAAAGAAACCATTACTGTTCTTTAAAATTTTGTAACAACTATATTTTTTTTCTTTTTTAAGTCGAAGATGAGAAAAGTGAATATTGAAAAATTAATTCACCCCAATTTATAATTTGTCTAATGTTTCTTGTAGAGAATATTTCCTCTTTGCAAACTGCAGTGTTTAAATCAAACTTAGGACTTTTGACTTATAAGTTAAAAGTTGAAAGCTATAAGTCAATTTAAATATGGTTTTAGGATCGTTTGATATGTTGGACAAGTTGTATATATATTTTGATATGATGGACTAACTATATTTATATTAAATAGTTTTGAAATAAAATTTTAATACTTTTGCATTCTTTATTTGATCATTAGTTTTGGGATAAGTTATATTAAGACTAATAATTGTATTGAGATAAGTTACTCTAGTTAATTAAAAGTGGAATAATAGTCACTACAAGTAATTATATCGATTTTTTTCATCGTGATGTTATAGATGTTTCCACTTATTTTCCACAACTCAGTGAAGAAATGCACGATGGAAAACAGTTTCCAATTAAAATAGTGAAAATCGTCATAATTTTTCCATTTAAAAACATTACTTATTATTTTATTTTTATTTTTTTCACGACATATTCAATCAAAACAACCATGAAAATAGCCTAAATTAGTAGTGAGTATTTCACAATATAACGAAAATGACAAAAATACCATTAAGATCTCTCAAATCATTTTTCTAATAATAAAGTGGATGATATTTTTATTAACAAATAACCTACTCATAGAAATTATGCATGTAGAATTCTCACGTAAGTATGGAGAAATCAAGGATTGTATTGATGATTATAATGTTGATTTACAAGCTCCTTATATAGGAGAAGAGTCCTATTCTAGTTATACTAGAAATCCTACTACAACACAATTAATTACATGAGTAGTATTGTATTACAAGTCAAATACCTTATCCTAGTCAACTCCTACAATATTCAGTAGATTAGTCGTACATAACTTAGGATTTAGTAGTCTAGTCCTAGTATGACTCTAACTCTAACTCGTCAGCCTGCTTCAATGGACCTGTTCCTTCGACATGTTCCATCAGTCTTCAAGCTTCCTTCAACACTTCCCCTCAAGCTAGTGAGTGGAGGAACCGTAAATCTTAGCCTACTGCGAAAACTAAAGAAAACCTATTTTGTTAAGGCTTTGGTATGAATATCAGCTAGCTGATCCTTAGACTTCACAAACTGAGTAAGAAGTTGTCCCCTGACCACTTTCTCACAAACAAAATAATAGTCTATTTCAACATGTTTGGTTCTAGCATGCATACTGGATTAACTGTCATGTACAAGACACTCATATTATCACAATACAACATAGGAACAGATCAAAGGAACACTCTAAGGTCAAGAAGAAGATACAAAATTCAAGTCATTTCTGCGGCAGTGGAGGCTAGTGCTCTATACTCAGCTTCATCACTCGATCGGGCTATTGTGGTCTATTTCTTGGAGGTCCAAGAAATACAATTTGCACCTAGGTAGATGTTATAGCCTGTAGTTGATCTCCTAGTTGTGGTACAACCTCCCCAATCAGCATTTGAGTAGCCATACAACTTACATAGTGATTGTGAAATAATTCTGAGTCCAAAGTGTAGAGTACCTTTGATATACCTGAGAATCCTTTTTACCCCTCGAAAATGTTCAATGTTTGGGCTTTACATAAACTGGCTTGCTAGATGCATGAGTGATATCAGGTCTTGTGAGGGTCAAATATTGAATGCTCCCTACTATCATTTTGTACAAGGATGCATCTACAAGACTTCTCACAGCTTCATGCAAACCATGTTTTTGAGCCAAAGGAGTGGCTACAGCCTTTGCCAAAGTCATCTTTGTTTTGGCCAGCAGCTCAGCAACATACTTGCTTTGATTTAAGTGAATTCCACCTTCGAAATACTTCACCTCAATTCCTATAAAGAAGTGTAAAGAGCCAAGATCTTTCATAGCAAACTCCTTCCCAAGTTGTAGAACTAACTCTGAGACATGAGATGGATTACTTCATGTGACAATAATATCATCCACATATAACAAGAGAAATATTTTGCCTTTGTGAGTTTGCAAAGTAAAAAAGGGTCAGCCTTATTACAAATGAAACCAAAGTGCAAGAGATGCATGCTAAGCCTATCAAACCAGGATCTTGGTGTTTGTTAAAGATCATACAATGCCTTTTTAAGTAGACACACATGTTGAGGATACTAGGGATCAATAAAACCAGGAGGTTGACTCATGTACACCTCCTCTTGTAGGAAGCCATGGATAAAGACATTTTTGACATCTAGTTGTCTAACTTCCCACCTTGAACTGACAACAATGGATAGAACCACCTTAATTGTAACACCCCGACTTTTCAAAACTTCTAAATTAACTCGTATCGTCGTGGAAAGACAAGGAGGGTAAGTAATAAATTAAGAATGATGTGGTATGTCAGATTTTAAGTGTTCAAGGGTTGTATCTCAATTATTGAAGTTAGGTAAGTGGCAAAATAAATGTTGGCGAAAGTAATCGTAAGTTTATTTTTAAAGATTTCTCTAAAATTTGGGTCCAATGTCTTGGATATTTTCTCCCAATATATAAAGAGTTATAAGTCCTATCACCCATTAAATCAAAGGCTTACGAGTCTAGTTTGCAACGCACAAAATTCCGTATCCAACCGACATTGGAGTAAAAAGTTATGAGGGTTCTACTACGGACTGCCGGGGCAGAATTTGGGTCGGGTCAAAAATGTGGTATGTCGGCTTACTCAACGTTTTAAGCCATGAAAACATTTATTTTCACTTCCAAACTAGAAAGAAAGCTTAAGAGATGGTTCCTATGGAGTTCTTGCATGATGAAGGTTGGTTTTTGACGATTTCTACCATTAAAGGTTGCCCCCGTGCCTAGAAACGCGGTCTCTACACGTGGAAATCATTTTCCCCTCCTATTAGCTGCGTTTGGAGCTAGTTTTTGAAGATATAAATTTGTAGTTATTGGTGTTTCTTCAAGGTTTACACTTGGTTAACTAAGGTAATCATCTCGGAACCCTTTTATGGTTGTTTTTATGAATTTCTACGGACGTTTTGACAAGTTGGGGAAATATGGCAAATCTGTCGATTTAAGATTAATTATGAATTGTTTATAGGTGCATTTCAGTTGTGTATATATAATGATTGTGAAGCTTAGGACATAAGGAACAACTTTCGTGAAGGAACTACGGTCTTTCGAGCGTTCATTGGAAAGGTATGTTAAGGCTATTCCCTACTTACAACATGTTTCCTTAAAGCTGAGGAGCAATGTAATTGGGTTGTTGTCTTTGTTACACTTGTAGTCATTATTGTTGATTGTTGGCTGCTCGAGTTGATATAATCCTCCCTTGTCGAGATTCTTATTCAGTTAGTAGCGTCCCTATGTTGGACACGACTTAGAGGCTATTTGTATAGGTTGCTTATAACTAAATTGCTCACATTTAGCGATTGGATTGTTATTGTTGCCCTTGGGGCTATTGTGGTTAGCTGCAAGAATGTGATTTATGCCTAGAAGGGCTATGTTCGGCCTACAAGGCTATATGGATGCCTAAAAGAGCTATAAGTTGCCTACGGGGCTATATTGATGCTTAGAAGGGCTATGAGTTGCCTACAGGGCTATATTGACGCCTAAAAAGGCTATGTGTTTCCTACAGGGCTATGAGTTGTTTATAAGCTATATTGATACCTAGAAAGGCTATGAGTTGCCTACAGGGATATATTGACGCCTAAGAAGGCTATGTGCTTCCTACAGGGCCATGTTGTTGCCTAAGAGGGATATGAGTTGTCTATAAGCTATGTTGATACCTAAGAGAGTTATGTGTTAGCTACGGGGATATATTAATGCCTAAGAAGGCTATGTGACTGCCTACAGGGTTAGGGGACTACCGATAGGGGTACATAGGCTGATTAGCACCCTCCGGGCTTATGGGGGTCTGAGTAGGTGGATTTGTGTACTGTGTGTACCTGCCAAGCTTATGGGGGCTTGGTTAGGTTGTTGTTTTATTATTTTTGATAAGTTTAGATTTAGGAGCAGGTCAGTACACTTATCTTATCCTTGATTTATTTATCATATTATTCCAGTATATCAGGATACCTCCACACAGTCTATTGTCTTTCATACTCTGTACATTATTTCGTACTGACGGCCCATTGCCTGGGGGCGCTGCATTCATGCATGCAGGTCCTGACAGACGACCGAGTAGACCTCCTCAGCAGCAGGATTGACTTTTATCCGGTTGGCTAGCCCCTTTCCTCCTGAGCTGCCAGAGTTGGGAGGTTTATTACCTTTTATTGTATATATATTTATGGGTAGGCTGGGGCCCTGTCCCGCTAATCTTGACTACTCTTATAGGCTTGTAGACTAGTGTGTGGGGTGTATAGCTATGTTATGGCCATACTGGCCTATGTTATTGGTTTGCTGAAGCTTGTGAGTTGTTTGATGTATTGTATTGATATATACCTGCCTTTTGTTTTGGTATAGATATCATGGTGGCCTCGACGGTCCAATCAGGACTTCTGTGCTAGTTGACTATTTATTAATATGATCTCCTAGGAGTAGCTGTTTCTTTTATAGATTAGTTGACAGGGGCCTTGCCGGCCGAGGGTTAGTTTTAAGCCGAGATATATTTGTTTGTTTTCTTGATTGTGTATGATTGCCATGCGCTAGTAGCAAATGGTTCAGCGGGGTCGGCTCGGGCCTAAGTTTTGGCATTAGGAGCCAGTTGCGCCCCTCGAGTTTGGGGAGTGACACCAATAGTTGTAACTTTAACCACAAGACTAAATGTTTCTTCAAAATCTATCTCTTCAAATTGCGAGAATCCCCTTGCCACAAGTCTGGCCTTGTATCTATCTACTGTCCCATCATCTTTTAATTTTGTCTTGAACACCCATTTTGAGCCAACCAAGTTAATACCAGGAGATTTGGGCACCAAAACCCATGTCTTGTTAGTATGTAAAACATCAATTTCTTCATGCATTGTTGCAAGCCACTGAGGTGATCTTAGTGCTTCCTTAGTAGTATTTGGTTCTCTCACAATTATTGTGCTGCTGCGAGCAACAAGTGACAAGTGATGTTCCTTCGCCTTGTGCCTGGTGATCATATGATGCCCTTGTGGTGCATGGAGTACCTTAACTGGTACATCAATCAAGGTAGTTGACTAGAGTGTAGCATTGTCAGGTTGATGATCAACTGGTACATCAACTAAAGTGGTTGTTGGATGATGATCATTGGTTGGACCTGTAAGAGCAACTTGTTCCTCACTATTACTGGCAGATTCAAAATCTTTAGCTGGAGTTTCAATACTACTGTATGGATCATCACCTTCAACCTGTTCCTCAGCATTTGATCCTGCGCCTGAGAGGTCAATAGTACTCACATCACTAAGGAGTATATGAGTTGTAGCAGCATTATCACTATTAATGTATGGACTAGCAACTTGTACTTCCCCTGAATCAGATTATCTTGTGCTAGCAGTTTAGAGAAAGATTCAACAAAAGTAGCAAGGTGAGGTGAGACATCAATGTTAATATGAGATTGCTTTGGAGACACATAGGGTAATGTGTTTTCATCAAACACAATATGTCTGGATATGTAAACTCTCCTTGTAGAGGGATGATAGCATCTATGTCCTTTGTGTAAGTTGTTGTACCCTATGAACACACAAGGGTAGGTCTTTGGACTGAACTTATTGCTACCCTTGATATATAAAAACATCTACACCTAAACATTTTTAGGCTACTGTAATTAGGTTGTTCCCCTTACAACTTAACAAATTAAGTCACCATCTTTAGGACTGATGAAGGCAGTCTATTGATAAGGAATACTGCAGTGACGAAAGCCTCAACCTATAGAAACAAAGGTAGGTTAGTTTAGTAGTAGAGTTAAGCCAGTCTCCACAATATGTCTATGTTTTCTATCTGCAACTCCATTTTGTTCAGGTGTGTTAGGACATGAAATATGTCTCACAATGCCATAATCTTCCAACTGCTTAATGAAGTCTGTTTGGATAAACTCACCACCTCCATCACACTGAAAAATCTTAATCTCTTTAGAAAATTGTTTTACCACCTTTGTCTGAAATTTTAGAAAGACCTCAAAGAATTTAGATTTCTTTTTCAGTGGATAAATCCATGTATATCTTGTGTGATCATCAACAAAAACGACATAATATTTCATATGTTAGGAAGATTCGACAGGAGCAGGTCCCCATAAGTCACAATGAATTTTCAATAAAGGCTCTTTCTCAAAAAAATTTCTCAAACCAAAAGGAAGTTTACAACTCTTTCCCAACTGACAACTAGAACAAACAATAGACATTTTATTCCAACTACTAATACTGATGCAACTATTACTACTCAAAACTTTTAAAGACTTCAAACTAGGGTGTCCTAATCTAGTATGCCACATGTTGTTTGACGTGTTCCAATCGTGTGCAGCAGTTAAAACATAGAGATTGTTATCTTTCAAAGCATAGAGTCCATTCCTTTTAGATCCTTTGGCCAGCAGTGTCCTTCTCCTCTTGTCCTTTACAACAAAGTTAGTTTCATCAAATTCAAGAGTACAACAATTATCCTTTGCAAGCTTACTAACTAAGAGAAAATTTTATTGATCTTAGGAACTACAAGAACTTCTTTTAATTTTAGACCTGTTTCAGATTTGTTCTCAACATGTGTTATGTCTAACTTTGATCCATTTCCAACAATTATTTGATCTGGTCCATTGTAGTGTTTAAGATCAGTTAGGATACCTAAGTTATGTGTCATATGGCTACTTGCTCCTGAGTCCACATATAAGGTGTCATCAGTAGTGTTTTGTAGATTAGTAGCAGCCAATGCCTATGGTAGCTCATCTGTGGCTTGGTAAGAGTAATCCCGCTTGTAAAAACACTTAAGAGCAGTATGGTTATTCCTACCACAAATTTTACACGCATCAGAATTGTTCCCCTCATGACTTCCACTTGAAGGACTGTTCTGAGGACCTGGTCTGTTTCTGCTGTTATAAGAACATATTCCTTGTCCAACAGGCTTGAAGCCTCTTCCTCTGGAATTGAAGTTATTGTTTCCTCTTCTTTGAGAGTAGTTTCCTCTTCCCCTGCCCCTTTGGGCAGATAATGCCATGCTATGGTTTTGTTGTGGCACGTCTTCTTCATCCTCCCTCATATAAAAAATCCTTGAGAGCATTAACAAATTGATTAAGAGTAGGATATGGTGCCTTACCTAGCATGACAGTCCTGAAGGTCTTGTACTTAGGACCTAGACCTCAAGCAAAATTAATCAATTTGCTATCTTCACCTACAGGCTTATGAATGGATGCAAGGCCATCACATATGCCTTTGAATTCCTTAATGTATTCATCAATTGTTTTGGTTCCTAGCTTCACACTTTGCAGTTGTTGCTTGAGCTGGAACTCCTTATCTTTTGTTGCTTGAAGATAAGCTTCTTCCAAGCATTCCCACATCTCTTTGGCAGTTGAACAACCTACGATCAGGTACATTCTTTCTTTTGTCAATGTGCCTGCGATCTAGCTCCTTAGTAACACATCCTTCTCCTCCCAGTCATCAACAATGTTGTTGTCTTTTGCACCCTTCTCGCCTGCTACAATTTTCTCAGTAATCTGTCCAGTGGAATAGGTCACTTTAGGTGGTTCTGTGATGAGGTAGGTTAATCTCATCACTTGAATCAACTGAGTCATTTGTGTCCTCCACATAAGATAGTTTGTTGGCTTAAGTTTAATGGAGCAGGACGAAAGAAGATGATGAAGTGAAGAGGTCGAAAGGGTGTTGGTAGAAGGGGCCATCGCGGTTTGATAATTTGGATGTTTTTTATTTTGATCTAATACATTAAAGAGCGGAAAAGTTTCATTGCTCTGATACCATGTAGAATTCTCCCGTAAGTATGGAGAAATCAAGGATTGTATTGATGATTATAATGTTGAGTTACAAGCTCCTTATATAGGAGAAGAGTCTTATTCTAGTTATACTAGGAATCCTACTACAACACAATTAATTACATGAGTAGTATTGTATTACAAGTCAAATACTTTATCCTAGTCGACTCCTACAATATTCAGTAGCTTAGTCGTACATAACTTAGGATTTAGTAGTCTAGTCCTAGTATGACTCTAACTCTAACTCATCAGCCTGCTTCGATGGACCTGTTACTTCGACATGTTCCATCAGTCTTCAAGCTTCCTTCAACAATGCATTGCATGTTATTTTTAATATAACAAATCATTTATTATAAAAAAAAATTATTAAAATAACTAATTACAATATAACTTGTATTCGAATCAAACACCCCTCATGTGATACTAAGTAATTTTACAACTGTTTTCCAACATAACTTAGGCAACACACTGTTGTATGATATTCAACAATTTATTTTTTATTTTAAAATAATCAAGTTATTCAAAAAGTTAAGTTTTTATTTAATATATAATTCAAATATAAATTTCTAACTCTTACCTAAAAGTATTAGTTGTAATTATTTTTAATTCTAATAATGAAATTCTTACATTGAGAGCAATAAAATATGTGGAAAATCTCATCATTTTGAATCAAACATCATGACGCAAATAGTCCTCATTTTCCTTGAATTATGACATTGCCTTATAACATATAGTACACAAATCGTACTATTAAATCTAGGCTTCAACTCATGGTTTGATTTTTTGCATCATTTATGTCTCCACAAAGAACATCAATATACATTTGACAAGAAATTGTTCGAATGGTAAAAATCATCAATCTTCAATCTAAGAATTGTGGGTTCGAATCACCAAATAAAATAAATGTGATAATTTTGAAATAGGAATTAAAAAACGGTAAAGATACACTAGTATAATATCCAAAATAAGTGATCTAAATGTTTTTGTATGTGAAATGAGACGACTAAAAAAATACATAGACGTACGTAAACTCATCTAGTGTTTTTTTATTTATTAGTTTTTCTTTTAAATTGCAATCACATATATCGATTATTCTAGGCAAATCGTGATATTCGAAATTGGAAATTGAAAGGAAAAGCAAAGGTTCAAAGTCCACTATTGAAGCGAGCCCCTACTGATAGTAATACCTCGATCTCATCGACAAAAGCTAACATTTTCAATTGAAATATTAGAGAAACATGCGGATCAATTCTATTTTTACTTTGCATATAGTGATATTTACAATATACAAAGTGAAGTATTAACATAAGAAACTAAGACCAAACGGATGGTGCATGAAATGAAAAAGTAGCAAATTGATCATTCATTATTATAATTTATATATTTGTAATAATTGACATAGTAAGAAATTATTTATACACATGAAATGATCTCATGAATATTATTTGCTGTGGCATAGGGAGCACTGAAAATAATTTAAACTTCAACAACCAGTGGACCACAATTTAGTTTGATCATTATAAATGAATATTCTTTTTCACAAACATATATATAGTATATAGTTTCACTTTACCAATGAGATAAAAGGATTAATTCGTCCAACTTGATCATTTGTATATATAAGGTAATAATTTCCTTATATGTAATATAAGGTGCAGCGCCTTTTGATTCGAATCTTGAATATGAAGAAAATCATATTGGGAGCGCTACCCTTAAATGAGTTCTACCATATGCATCGAATTCAATCAGAGCTCCAATACAGACACAAAACACTAAACGAAAAAAAAAAAAAAAACATAAGTCCCAATATTTTTGATATATAGTATACAAATTCACGTCAAATTTACTAAAAATCTTAAAACTATTAAATTGTGAATCTATTTTAATACTTAAATTTATATATTAAAATTTTGTAAATCGGTTTTAAATTAAAATTTTGAATGGATGCCGTCTTTACGAGCCACTGCACCAAGTAAGGGCATTCAAAATCAAACCAAAATTGGTAACTGTAAAAATGTTATTAATCTATCGATAGTTTGTTATCGGTCTTATAAAAATTTCAATAACGATTTGGGATTTTTTTTATCGAGTTATCAGTTCTTTATGCTTGAATTTTTCTTAAGGGGTTAAGCAATAATTCGATAAAAAATTACAATTATCCTTCGATATATAAAATCTTTCACTTACGGTTTAGTTTAATATACTTAACTTTTCAGTACTATTTCAAACTCTTAGTTATTAAATAAGATGTAAGTTTGCGCAAGATGCAATATAATCTACCAACTCGTGTGCATGGTTCATTTGGTTTGTCATTTTACTTTCGAGTGATTTTCATTAGAAAAAATTGTTAAATCTTGACGGTTAAATCGATAATCGTGTGAATAAATCGATGTTTTAACAATTTTATAATTATTTAGCATATTTACAAATTGATAATCAATAAGTTAATTTGATAAACTTTCAAAAAACCAACCATCAAAGGATGGGTTGTTCTTCTTTTAACTAGAGGTCTCGAATTCAAGTTTTGAGTATGGAAAAAATCATGATAAGGAGAGCTACCCCCAATGAGTCCCTATCTAATGGAAATTTGATTTAATCGGATTTTAATGCGAATACGTTATCAGGCGTAAAAAAATAAAGAAGAGAAGTTTGTAATTAAGAAGAAATAATGGGGATAAAATGGGAATAACACGGAGTAGGCAACAAGGAAGCACACGTGCAAAGTGGAGCCCCCGAAGTAGACCCGTTTCCCTATTCGGAGTTAAAGGTACGGATAATATCACAGCCGTTGATTACTGAATGTCAGAGGGGAGAATCTTCTCTTTACAACCGTTTGATCTTCTAGAAATTTGGGACCAAATTCGAACACGTGTCCTTAAGAGAAATATAAAGGCCTGTTTGATTGGGGCCCACAAAGAAAAGGACAAAAGCAAAAGGTGAATTGTACCTAAAAGTTAATGAAAGTCCAAAAGAGTGAAATGATGAGTAGCATTAGACATTATTGGTTATTATAGCCTTTAACTTTGGTTTGGTTAGGGTCATAAATAACTCCTCCTTCCTATATTAATGTTTAACATTATTAAGATAGGGTGTAATTAGGGATCTATAGCTAAAATTTATTTAGTTATGATTTATAGTTACATGTTAGAAAAAAGAAAGAGACAAACAAAATTAAACGGAGAAAGGCGAGTTAGAAGAGAGAAAAACGAATGCATTATATTAATTAAGTATCACGAATATAATTAATTTGTCTCTATTTGTTCTTTGTATTTACTGTGTATCAAGTGTATTAATGGATATACTTATATCAATAAATACAAGTGTATCAACCATTATATCACTTGTATCAATATAATATGTTAAGATGACGAGCACAATGAATTTTGCTTTTTTCCTCAATTGAACAAGCTCCTACACTTCAATGGTACTGCCCATACTATTGAATTTTCAAGGACTCCTGATTATCTACCAAATTTTATATCATATTGTGAATTCACAATATGGACACACATAGAGAGGGAGAGGGGTTGAGAGAGAGGGAGACGGAATAGGGACAACGAGGCGAGATAGAGAGGGAGAGAGGAAAGAGGTGGGAGGTGAACGAGAGTTTGAGAGACAAAAAATTGCTATAAAACTCTAAATATAACTATGTATGTAATTCTTTTAAATTAAGTTGTGTATAGTAAATACGAGTAAATACATAACACATGTTTGCTTTATATGTAATTTTTTCTTTTTGTTCAAAATGTTTGTCACTTCATAAAATTAGTTAATTAATTTAAAAATAAATATTATTAATTACATTTTTTAAAACTAAGAATAGATTAATTTTTTAAATTTTTTTTTAAAGAAAATGTAATGGGAAATTGTGACAATTAAATGGGTATAAAAGCTATTTGACACTAAAGTAGGAACTTTCAAATAATGAGTTATTTTCCTCTTCTTTTTTTCTTTTTTTTTTCTCAAGGAAATAATTATAAGTCTAGTCCTCTTATTCTCATTTTGTGCCCTTTCTTTATACTTTTCCCCTACTTCCTTTTACACTTTATTCATTTAGTTCATTCAACATGTGATTTTTAAATGATGAAAATCATTGTGTTGCCCTTTCTTGCACCTTATTCCTTTTGCACTTAACCCCCTTTTTAGTTTCATTTAACATGTGATTTCCTTGATGAAAAATATGTACACCTTCATTTTACATAAAAAGTAAATATTTTCCTCCAATTTTAAACAAGAATTCTATTCTTTTATATCTTAATTTATTTTATGATTTTTTTAAAAACAATTTCATGTGGAAATTAATTATGTAAGATTTAATTATTTATGTACTTCTTATTTATTAGTGTCTTTAAATTGCAAATTAAATATCATATTAATTTTATATATATAGTCCTATATAGCTAGCTACCAAACGTACAATACTTATGCAGGATTTAACATATGAATTCTAGAACTTCGTTACATGTTGACGGAGGCCCCCGAACTGAGGGTTCGATCAGTAAAAGGGATGACTTCATCTTTTGGGAAGGAGAATAGTTCTTCTCTCTTGCCGACTGATCTCTTTGACCCTATAACTGAGAGGGAACATGTCATATTAGAGGTGTCCTCTAATCACCACAACATGCTAATCCCTATAATTCACCTCTTAACCAATCATCAAACGAGGCACTCAACTTAGTTAAAGGCTTAGAGATATATGCTTTAAGGTGACACTCCTTGACATCAAAGGGCACTCAGCTTAGTTGATTAGGCGTGCCTTTTCCATAGTAAGGTTGTCAATTCAAATCTAGAAGGCGTCATTGGCTTATTTTTTATGTTTTTTTTTCTTTCACCTTCTTTCTCAACAATAAAATTAATTAAGAATAATTTATGAAACTTAATAAATAGTAAGTTATTTAGTGTTCATTTGGTGCTCTATATAAAAATAATAATTTAATAATATCATTTTTTAAAATTTATTTTGAATATTTTTTTAAAAAAAAACTCATGGAATTTTTTAAATATATATGTTTTTAGAAAAGGTATAGTAGTAAACGTGAATTGTATTTATTTAATATTATGAAGCATGACTACGTGATTGTAACTTTTTTTTGTTGGCCAGTATATTTTTATAAAAATTCCCAAAAGAAAAAAAAAAGGAACATTTAGGTGTATATATATTAAAAATGGTAGGTGAAAGTTTAGATAATGTTGAATCCTTTAATGGGGATATTATATTTTATATGTAACGGCGTCGAATCGCGATTTCCTGTCGGTTAATGGGAACACCATCTCTACAGTGAAGTAAATACTCCGCAAAGAATCCCTTTTATTATTTTTAAGTTCAATAAATAAAAAGTTAAAAGCAGAAAAGTTCTTTAACCCTTCTGCAAAAAATATACTCTATTTTTAAACCTTCACCATTCCTCTGACCAATTTACCCCTACCTCCATCTTTTTATTTTATTATAATAGACGAATTTGATCGATTTAAGTTAGGGTTGCGTATCAATTGATTCGATTTGGTTCTAAAGTTTATCGGTTCGACTTATCAGTTATTGATTTGTACATATACTAAATTGTTATAGAATTATTATGTTATTGGCTTATTATTGGTTTATCGGCTAATTGGTCGTTCTTGATTCAGTTATCGATTAACTGTTAAAATTTGACACATAAAAAAATCATTTAGAAATAAGGTGACAGACCACATAAACCATGTATGTGAGTTGACAGATTGCTTACTGAAAAGCAAACACTGTCACATTATAGAATAAACGAGAGTTTGAGACAACAAAAAGTAAAAGTATAAAACTATATATACTCTAAATCAAGGATTTAATATACGTACCAAATATTATAAATATAATTATTTAATTTACTATCGGGTTATCGGTTAATCCATTAAGGAAAAAGCTCAAACCGTTAAGAACCGATAACCTGATAATAAAAAGAAATCAAAATTATTACCGAAATCGCTAAACCAATAACGCATTACCGATAAACCAATAACTTTTTTTGGTTAGGGTTATCGATTTTTGCTCGGTTTTGAACAACCTTAAATTCAATAGTTTTAGTCCAAAATTTATATTTATATTTAAAAACTATCTAATTAATATGCACAAATTATAGTTTAAACTCGGTAACTTTAATTTAAAAGTCTAGAATCTCGAACCCCTAAATTTCAAATCTTGATTTCACTTTTGAATTTTTCTTCCAGATATGTATTCAGATTCAAATATCTAAATTTTAATACACATCTTGTTATTTGGATGACATTCAGATTCAAATGTTTTGATCTTAATAAAAACAAATGAAGGTCCATAATCACAAGTGATACAACTTCGCCCTCCGTTCACTATTGCTTCACGTTTCGATTAATGAGAGTCAATTTAACTAATTTTCAATGTTGAATTAGATAAACTCACTATGATTTTATATTTTGATATTCGAAAACTATATAAAAGATACAATAAGTTTTAATCCTTCTCATATTAATATGATGGGAAAATATGTATTAATAAATTGATCAAAGTTCATATAATTTGACTCTGAAAAAAAATATAATGTGACAAGTAAAAATCGACGAAAAAAGTATATGCTTAAAATACTTGTTGCTTGCGGAAGAAGATTATGTCCATTTAAATAGATTTTTACTTTTAGACACAATTTGAGGAAGATCCCTAAATTGTCGCAAAAAAATCTACTTAAATTGTAATGCAAAAGAGTCAAATGTTGGATTAAAAAGATTTGGTGCACTCACGGGAAAAAGTTACTGCTTTTAATTTGAAATTTTGAATAAAGTTAAAAGAGAAATTCACTGTGTTTAATTACTTTTGAAAACATGAAAAAAATGAAATAGATGAATCAGATACGGATTTAAAATTTAAGTTCTATGAGTTTATTTTTTACATCTTTCATACTAAATACATTTCATTTTTGAAATTATAGATTCATAATTTAATATTTACTGAAATTCTAAAAAAAAATTACGTATATATTTATGTTCGATATCGAAGATAAAAGTTTGAATGTGACATGAAGTTGGTTAGTTGAAGGAGAAAATGGTTAAATTACTTGTTGTAATCTCCATCTTCATTTTTTGAGCTACTAATATTTTGTGATTCTTATATATGAAAATTGAAACATAGTAAGGGGGTTATCGTAGGATCATGGTATACAATCTCTTTCGGCAAACATATTTGTGTAAATTGTTTTAAGAGAGAACTATTGAAAATACTTCTGAACTTGGCGTAAATATTAGTTTCGTTTTCGTACTATTGATAGCCTTAGAAATGCCACACAATTTGACTAACTAAACTTAGATACACACGTTCTACCACATGACATAGCGAGTGGTCTCAAATTCTTGTAGGAGCGTAGGATTCTTAATAAAAGTCAAGAGGAGTGTTAAATACACCCCTAAACTTGGGGGAATTTAGAGGTGTATTTCACTCATGTTGCAAGATCGGGGGTGTTTAAGTTTAGTTCGTCAAGTAAAGAACTGTTTTTAAGATTATCAATAGTTCAAGGATGAAACTAATAATTCGCACCGAATTTAGAATTATTTTGAATACTTCTCTCTAATTATAAATTAGATTGATGAATTTGCAATTCAGAACTGCCTAATAAGTCGATTTAATCTCTTTACCAACAAAATTAAACACTATTAATTGGACTTGATGATCAGATACATATTGAGCTTAATTAGTTGTATTTTGTGCGTGACCCACAGACAGATTAATTAAGAAAATCTATATAATTAAAATTAAGATTCTATAGTTAGGCACAATAATAAGTAGAGACTAATTATAATTATAAAAATATAAATGGTGAATATACATGACCATTTGCCACGTGATGAGCAATTGATGAGATTACTGTATAAATATTATATTGACAATTTGATAAGATTATTAAAATATATATAATTACGACCGGCATGATAATGTCAAGTTTAACATATTATAATTATTATATTTATATATTATATGATATAGAAAAAATATACAAACAAAACATGCTTTGACAATTGTGTTTCCTAGGTAGGTTGCACATCTTCTAAATTTACGTAATCTTATACGATTTTATTATATTTATTTAATTTGGTGTTAAGGAAAATAATAATTACTTTAATTAATAAAATAAAATAAATGGGAGCCACTCTTGTCCTTTTAACTTTTTCTTTGTTTCCTATTAGTATTTACTATGATTAGAATTCAGATGTTCTCTATATAAAGTTTATTTAAGTAGAAAATGTTTTTTCTCGAAGTTCTTTTCATATGTTTAGTTCAAATTTAAGATCGTTATTTATCAATGAAAAGATTTATTCGTCCCACCAGCCATCACAATTCCTATTGGTCACTCTCACTCTCTATCTTTACGTAGAGACTTTAATTTAAAATAATGAGTCTTATTTTAGTTATGTTGAGTATTATGACACATAATATAAAATTATTCTTTTAAATGAAAATGTGAAATATAAAAATAATTACAAACGATGATGTTTTGTTGTTTCTTCTTCAATAGGTTGTCTTTTAGTTAAGCATTACAATTAAAGATAAATTTATATAATTAATATATAAACTACTTAAAGTAACTGGCCTATTTGACAATATCAAGGGACAAATATAAAAACAAACATTAACACTTATAATACTATATTAATTAAATAGAAATGGATTATATTAATTATGTAAATGTGTTTTAATAAGTTTATGCTTGACAATGACAATTAATACAGAAACCACAAAATTGATTTTTGGAATTACTAAAAAGGAAAAACAGAGTAATCCAATTTATACTTTTTCTAAAAGTTATTTATTAAGGAAAAAATTAAATTTCATACATTTTTTTTTACGCAAATATGACATGATTTTATTCGTAATAATAGAGTAATATGATAGGATCCTAAATATATATAGTCACTATATTTTTTAAAATAATTAACTCAATATTAATAAATTAAAAGTATAATAGAAAAAAATATTTTGCCTCTTTCTTGATTTATCAAAAAAGAGAAATCAAATTAAAAAATATTTAACAAGTAAATAGGAATAGAGAGAATAATTTTAAATGTATTTTGAGCAGCTTTGATCCTTCAAAATTTTCAAAGTAAGTCAAATATCATAAATAAATAAATATAAAATATGAGCAACTTTCACATATAGCAAACATAAAAATTACATTTGTATGTTATAGTTATAGTTTACATAATTGCGCTTAATAGTAAATTTTATGTTTGCTATAGAGCTTTTGATTTGTATAATTTGCTAGATACATCCAATTTTATACAAATTGTTCAGTTTTGTATAAATTCATTTATACATTATAATTTGTATAATAAGATCTGTATTTGTATAATTATAATTATATAGGACGAAAATATATGTATTTGTATTTGTATATACACTTTTCTCTCGCTTTATACAAACACAAACGCATTTTATACCGAATTTTATAAAATGGCTAATTGTATATCGAAAATGGCTAATTGTATACCGAATCAAATGGCAAAAAAAATGGAATGTTTGCTGCGAATTACAAATAAAATAAATTATGACTATAACATTTAATTTAAATTAATAATTTGTTATTTCATACAATTTTCCCTATAATTATTTACAGTCGATATAAGGTTCTTGAATTAATATTTGGCACTATATATATGTAGAGTATACATATTGCATCTTAATAATTAATTAGATGTTCTTAAAACTCACATTAGTTAATTTAATCTCTACGTACGTCTACTAATTTAGCTTCTCCATGAGAATATTTCTTGATAAATGAAAAATAAATACATCCAATGCAGATTCTTTTTTGTTTTTTCACGTACAAGTTGATAGAAATGAAGATGCAACATCTTGGTAGTTGATAAATATGTCTATTTCAGTCGTAAACGGATCCATAATTTAAATTTAATGAATTTAATTATTTTATTTTTTTCTCTCGATTCTTAGCATTGAGCTTATTACCTATTTTTAAAGCTTTAAGCTGATATCTATCATTTGTTATTATTGTTAGTAAAATTTTACGAATAAATTTATTATTTAACATAAAAAAATACTAGGTTCAGATGAATCTAATTGCGGTAAGGTTGGATCTCCCAAGGAACATGTCTTATTCTGTCACATTGTTGATAAATTAAATTGTTGTATATAATTCCAAAGTTGTCTGCATCACCATGAATTGCAAGGCCATCTTCACAATTATTACTTTTATTATAAAACAAACGTATAAATCCAATCTAGAGGTAGACCGAGTAAGAATTGATTTTTTGTATAATTTTTTTAGAAAATGTTTTTCTTATTTCACGTATGTTTTGACATTGTTTTGTGTATTTTGACCTATAATTTGTACACAATTAAGTAATTGGCGTAATTTGAGATTTGATTCGATAGTGACATGATATTCTATTGCATTAGGCTTATTAGTCATCGGTTATGGGAGATTTGCAATAAGTAGAACTATTTCAGCTATATGCAAATTTGAAATTTAAATTTATGCATTCAACTTTAAAGATATCAATATTGATTATGTATATATTTATATTCCATATTAATTACGAGTTCAGATGCATCCATAATCAAAGGGCAATATTCCTCCTTGATTTCACGCCGCTATTTAATTTTTATTCCTATTTAACTAAATTTATAAGAGTAAATTCCTAAAGAATACATAACTTTGAATTTTACAAATTATGTGCCACTTGGGTTTACCCTTCGGGTGTCTCAGTGATACAAACAAAGAATTCCGCCATTTCTCACAAAAAGCCCATTCAAATTTTTTAAAATGAGAGCATAATTAAGTTGAATATTGAGTATATACAACATGATCAATTGACATACACTAAGTGGAATATCCAACACATTATACATCACTTTGATAGATCATGATCCTTAATATCTAACATACAATTATTGGACATGTTAAGTAAAACACATTTTGCAAAATGATGTGTACAATTCAACCAACATATATTCAACAAATTCAAGTGGTTAAGTACAATTCAATAAAGTTATTTCTTAATATTTCCGAAATATCTTAAATCGATCGCTTTATACATACTAATAATTATTTTATATTGTATTTTTTTTATCAAAGAGGTTCCTCCTAGATCCATCCCACCTAAACGTAGATCCATCTTTGTTTTAGATCTACCTCTTCAAGTTATAACCACACCATTCATTACAAATTAGAATTGACATTAGGATTGACTACATATGCATCAACCACCTAACAACATAATAATAATCACATATTAAGCGATTTTCTCTGATACACTTTTTATCGTTCGTATTTATATGACATTCGTCATGAACAAATAAGCTAGAGATATTCAAACATTAGACTTGTTTGCTCATGTCATGTTTTGACGTCAATGAAATAATAAATTTTTATTTTTTTCCAAACAAATTAAATTACATTTTTTCAAAAGTAACGGTCATCAAAAAAGAGTTCTAGCTTGTACCTTGTTCAGGGAGCCACCGAAAGGTGACATAGTTCTTTAATTTATTTATTCACAATTTTCTTAAAAAATTTACAACTGATATTTTAATTAATAAAATAAAATAGGAAAAAATTTAAAAGAATTACAAGGGGGACCCTATAAAGGTATTTAAATTTGTCGTATAGTGATGAATCATCATCACTTCCAAACAAAAAATAATAGTAGCTGAAACTCTGAAAAAAGGTTGCCCTTTTCAAAATCTATAATGATTTTTTTTTCCTTTTTATTTTTTCTTTTGTATAATGATTTTTGTTTTTAATAGTGGCACCAAATTACGAAAACTCACATGCAATTGAATAAAGTACTACTCACTATGTACTACCAAGAATAATTTTTGGTACTATATATACTTGATGAGTACCACTACTTTATTTTATTTATTTATTTATTTATATTTATATAACTCCCTCCATTTTATTTCAAAAAATAATTTATATAGAAAATGGTGTTAAAAAAGAAGGTATTGTCATTGTCGTTAATTAGTTCGGCCAATCGGATTTACTAGATTAATCGTAAATGTGAATTACGAATATTAAACAGTAATTTGCATAAATAAACTTTTTTGTGCTATCTTTTAAATTTGAATTTTGCTTGTAAAAGTTTGTAAAAATAATTTCAGCTCTATAATGAATATGTCATCTTGCAATAATTTTTGAAAATTTAGTGATGGTTTCTGATGACGATATGTGTGTATTTAATAAAATACAAATGTCATACAATGAAATATAATGATAAACAAGTGAATATAAGTTAATCTTGTATTCCCACACAGGTAGAAATATTGTATATGCCTGAATACACTTATTCACTTATTAGACACACAAATACTATTTTTACTATATTTTGAAATTAAAATCTCGCTATGTTTCGTAATTAAATGAAATATATCTATTTTTAGTAAATTAAAACACAAAAAAACGTTATATGCGTTTTTTCCCATTTTTAATGGGCCAAAAAGTTAAATATTGTTGTTGTTATCTTAAAATATGGCGAGCTCAGTGAAGATGTGACAATAACAAATGATGTAGTTAAAGAATGCTTTATAAAAAATAATTTATCAAAAATTCTTTTTATATTTTCATCAATATTGTTTTTGTAAAAAATACAATTGATGTCTACTATCAATCTGGTACATTGACGTTTCCAAGGGGTAGGGTGACGATTTTCACGAACTCAATGACTTTTGCGTGGACACTATATTATATTTTTATATTAAAAAAATTAGTGAATATAAAAAAAATATTTGTTGGAACCTATTAACAAAGCAAGTGTTAGTGGCAGAATTAAAAGCTATTAAGTCAAATAGCCTCTCTAACATGGTTCGAATTGCCTTGGACACTTTGTTTTTATTTTTAAAATTCGAGTTTATAAATTTCAAATTTTGAAATCATCTTAATTGATATTTCATTAGAATATCGAAATAGAAAATAAACAACCAATATGTGGCATTGTGTTGTGGTAAAGTTTATGAAGTTCTTTTTGTTGGACTTGTGATATTAGGTAAAAACGAACTTTGGATTTTGCTGAAGACATAAATAGTACTCTATGATATGAAGAAAAAATATTTTAAAATATTTTATATGATTTTTTATTTTATTTTTAAAAATGTTGTTTAGGAGAATAAGTGAGATTTTATTTATTTTTATGTTTCGTAAATAAAAAAATATTATTCTAAAATATACAAAAAGACTAGAAGGATCGTTACACACGGAGAAAAATTAGTGAAGCAAATACATGAAAATTATCTCAGCTATTGTTCTCTCCTTTCTTCTTCTTCTTCCTCTTCTATTTTGATAATATTGACCAAAAATAACAATAATTGACATTTTGTTTTTTTTTATATCCTTTTATCCCTCAAAATTAAGTAGAATAAATTTGGTGGATATATTGAAAAAACTTGTTGTACGTGGAGCTATATTTCTATCAGTTTTTTAAATAATATACTTCATGATATAAAGATGTTTTACTCTATAAATATAATTTAATATAATATAGTTGCGAATTGATTATCTTTACGTAACTAATTTACTTTTTTTATGAGCAATTATAAACAGTATTAAAAATTATATTTTATTTATAGTTTCAAACAACACATATCCTACTTAGTTATGTTATATTATTTTCACTTAATTTATTTCATAATTATTTAATTATATATTGTAATGCAATCACTATAATATTTAGATAACTAAAGTTAATTTTTTTTATTCAGTGTTACGATATTAAAATTAGAGCCGACTATTTAAATTTGTGGTGCATATGGCTCCATTCGGGAGAAAGCACTTCATACTAAAGATTTTTTCATATTCATGACTCGAACCTAAGATCTCCAATTAAGGGAGGAGCAGCCACATCCATTGCATCCCATTGGCGATTGTTCTTAACTTAACTTATCATGAATGTCTTGATATTAATCAAAGACTACAATTATTTTGATATATTCTTCTAAAATATCTTCACTATTACAATCTTTGGATAACTTGTTCCCAATTAAATGAACCATAACCGACGACTACAATTAATTTGATTTGATCTTCTAAAATTCTTCAATGTTATAATCTTTGAATAACTTGTTCTAGTCAAATGAATCACAAGTGTCTTTATATTAACCAAAGACTACAATTAGTTTAATATATTCTTCTAAAAAAATTCAATTATTATAATCATCAAATAATTTATTTCCAACCAAATAAATCATAAGTGTCTTGATATTAATAAAAAAATATAAGTAATTAATTTGAATTTTTAAAAAAATAGTCCAATCATAATTATAATCTTCAAATAATTTGTTGTCAACCAAATGAACTATAAATGTCTTGATTAAGCAAAGACTACAATTAATTTGACAGGTTCTTTTAAGATATACAATTAATTAAACAAGTTCTTCTAAAATATCTTGATCATTATAAAATGTTCAAATAATTTGTTCTCAACCAAATAAATTATAAATGTCTGAAAGTTAATACTATAATTAATTTGACATATTCTTTTTAAACATTTCGATCATTATAAAATGTTCAAATAATTTGTTCTCAACCAAATAAATTATAAATGTCTGAAAGTTAATACTATAATTAATTTGACATATTCTTTTTAAACATTTCGATCATATAGTATTCGAATAATTTATTCTTAACCAAACAAATCATAAATGTCTTAATATTAATCATAGACTATGATTATTTTGACATGTTTTTTTTTAAAAAAAACATCACGATTATTATAATTTTTGAATAACTTGTTTCCAACCAAACAAATCATAGATGTCTGGATATTAATCCAAGACGTTAATTAATTTGACAAGCTCTTTTAAAATATCTTTTTATCTCCAGAATAATGAAATTTTTTTTTGATGAAGAATTGCTTATTAAACTTTATCAATTTATCATGATTAAATAATGTAATTAGTTATAATTAAGTAATAGTTTGTTTATATAAAACATTTGATGTATTTATTACTCTAGTAATATTAACACCCATTACAAATAATTTCTTACCAATTAATACTTGCTTATCTCTCATGTTACTTCTTTTTACTTTTTTATGGACCATCTTAATGGCTTAATTAATATTTTTTTCCAAAAAACAAAAAAATTCAAATAAAAGTCAAACAAAAAAGCCTACATAATTATCTACATCATTTATTATCCTTTGTATTTATACATGTATTTTGTTTTCTACTCTGTATTTTCTACACAGAGAGAGAAACTGAAAGAGTATTTGAGAAGCTCTCACTATTTACTGATTTTGATGCAAATTGTGAGAGAAAGAGAAAGAAAAAGATGTACTGAAGAAGCCACACACACACACACACACACACACTACTGTGAGAGATAAAGGGAAAGAGTTCTTCTCTTTTCATTTATACTTCTTCTCGCACAAACTAAATTCTCCCATCTTTGAAGCTTCTGGAACTAATCTACCAGGTGGTTTTCCCTCTTTGTGAGTCCCTTGAAAGGAAAAAAGTAAAAAAAATAATTGAAAATCCATCAAGAAAATGAAACCCCATCTTTGATTTTTGATTTTCAAGATTCTTGTGTGATGCATGACCAAAGTTGAAATCTTGAAAATGGGGTTTATGTGGGTTTAATCATTTTTTTTGGAGATGTCAATGGTGGTTTTTTTTAAAAAAAAATTCAAACTTTTTGTTCTGGCCGTAATCTACATTTGCAGGTCTTTCTCTTGTTGACTCTTGGTGTTCATTGATTTTGACTATTTTTTGTTATTTCTAACTATTTATTTTTCTTGAGAAAAAGTTTTCCCCTATAATAATTTATGTGGGTTTTATGGATTCTTGAATTGTTTTTTGTGCATTTATCCTCTTCCTTCTAACCCCTTTAAAAATGCAAGCTTTAATGTAGTTGTTCTTTAGATGTTTTGATGGATTTCTCATTTGGGGTTTCTTTTTATAAAATTGACATTCTTGATGATTTATTTAGTACTAAGGCAAAACATGTTGGATCTTGATGCAGGTGTTGGTGGACTTTTAGGGCTGAGGGTTTAAGGATAATGCTGAAGAAGAGGACCAGATCACACCAGAAAGTTCACACAATGGGGCATTTGATGTCTGATGGTATCTCAGATTCTTATTTTCAATCTGATGTTTTGGTTAGGAAACATAAAAGTAATTCCTTTTTTAATGTTCCTGGTGTGTTTGTTGGGCTTAATCCTAAGGGTTCAGAATCTGATTCAGTGAGAAGTCCTACTTCTCCACTGGATTTTAGGGTCTTTTCAAATTTGGGAAACCCCTTTAGGTCATCAACTAGTGAGGGGGCTGGGGCTAACAAGACATGGGGTTGTACTAAAGTAGGCCTTGGCATTGTAGATTCTCTTGATGATGAAATGAAACAATCGGGGAAAGTTTTTCGATCATCCGATAGTAAAAATATTCTTTTTGGCACACAAATGAGGATCAAAACACATGATTTTCAGAGCTGTGTTGATGATTCTCTTGAGGAACCTAAGTCACTCCCTAAGAATATCTCGATTTTTCCTCATACTTTGTCCAAAAGCTCCAATCTTCGAAAGGGAAGTTCTGATGTTGTCTTTGGAATTGGAGATGCCCTGTCGGAGCATGAGTTATCCAGAAATTTTCGTTCTTGTTCTCTAGACTCTGGAAGGTCTAGCTCACGTTTCGCAAGCTTGGCGAACCGTACTGTGGCTTTTGGTTCTGAAAATGCAATAAATCCAGTGGTTTCACATACTAAATGTGTTAGAGGTTGCTCAAAGTTGGGCAATCCTGCAGGTGGTGCGAAATTGAGTCCTATACCCACACCTGTTGGCTCTAACACTAGCTTAGTTGGTTCTATTTCAGCTAGTGACATTGAACTTTCTGAGGACTATACCTGTGTGAGAACCCGTGGACCCAATGCCAAAGTAACTCATATCTTTTGTGACTGCATTTTAGAATGTCACAACAATGAGTTACCCAATTTTTGTAAGAATGCTAATGAGAAAACCGTGCTGCCTGAGGTGACGGACAGCTCAGAGGTCCTCACTTCATTTCCTTCAAGCGATTTTTTGCGCTTCTGTTCCTCTTGCAAGAAGAGGCTGGATGGAAAAGATATTTACATGTACAGGTCTGTTCATATTCACTGCAATTCTAACAGTTCTAATGACTTGATGATTTTGATAGTGAAAATTTGTATTGTGTTTTGCAGAGGTGAGAAAGCTTTTTGCAGCTTGGATTGTCGGTCTGAGGCGATTTTAATTGATGAGGAGATGGAGAAGAAAGTCAATAATCATTCTGAAAGCACTATTAAGCCAAACAGCCGTGATGAAGTTTTTGACACCGGCTTGTTCATCGTTACATAGGATGCCGGAATTGCACTGCTGTAGCTACTAAGCCCATGATTGATGAAACCGCCGCACTGGTTAACAACTAGACACCCGGGTCATCTGTTTACTAAGAGCTGTTTTTTTGTGCATCTTTGTGCAGCCATGGGTGATCAGATCATGTATTGCTACTTGTGTGAACTGTCTTTCCTTTCTCATGGTCTTAGTGGTTAACGGTCGCAAACTGCGAATTTTGCTTTATATAGTTCTGAATTTGTTATGTAATAGTGGAGTATAATCTCAAAAAAAAAAAGGATAAGAAACTTAACTAGAAGGGTTGTAGCCCATCCTTGTGGCTCCCCAAATTTTGGTTTCTCACCAAGCTGATATTACCTGTCAAAGTTTGATAAATACAAATGTTTATGACTACATACATTACTTCTGTTTTGTATGAATAAAAATGTTTTGTAACTACTCATTGCTGTCCTCGTTGTTTACCGCTAACAGAATCTGTTTGTTCTCTGCTTATGTGAATGTGTTAGTCATGATATGCTTTCTTGATTGTGATTTAGACTTTATCGATGCTAGTAAATGTTGATTTGGTCTTTTAGTCGGTGAAGATAACATAGCCTCTTGAGGTTTCTGTTTTTATTGTTCTTTGAATACCCCTCAACCAATTGCTTCCATAATCCTAGGTCTCATTTCTTTGATCCTCAACTTGTCTTTTTCTTGAATGTACTTGATAGATATGTTGGGAATATGTTTCAGTCATGTTAGTACATCTAGACCCCTATGTTTTCTGGGGATCTTGTTGTTCTGTGAAGATTTGAATGTCAGTAGAAAATACAGAACTTGCGATACCTTTTAGTTTGTTTTGTATTTGAGATGAGCTTACATAGAGCGACATTGATAGTGATGTGATGATTCATGGAGCCGATCCTAACTTGTTTGGGATTGAGGCATAGTTATTACTGTTGTAGTTTGTGTAAATCCTTTTTATTTCTTCAGATTGAACTACACCAGTTGACACAATAGTGTCTTGTTCCTTCAACTCTTAGATTAGCACTACACCAGTTCTGTTTCTACTCTGCAGTCTCGCAATGATGTGCCTGTATTGACGTTACTTGCAAACAATGCTGATACTATATATTCCATAAAAACACACACATGTTTGATTATTCTAACTAGTCGAAACGTCCTCACTTTAGAGAGGTCCCTTCGGGTTTAATTTTAATACCATGAGAACACTGTTTTGGGAGATTGAGGTAATGTTGGGAACGTGTGCTATACTGTACTGTATGTGAAGCCTGAAGGCACACTAATGGCCTATGCAGTATCTTTATACCTGTATCTTATCTATGTTTCCTTTTTCTTTTTTTACCTTTTTGTGATGTTACCAATTTAAGTAACTTGGGGAGAGTAAATGTTGACAAGGGTCACTCATCTAGTCAGGTAACTGTTCTTTTCATCTATCACTTTAACTCAGAAAAAAGAAAAGGCATACTGCACGTTAGAAAAATGAAAGGGACTAGCTTTTTTCTTTCTTTGTCTCAATTCCTTGCACTCTAGAGTCGAATGGTGTGAGGTATAAGAATATATAGTCCTGGAATAAAAGTTTGGCGTCTTATTTGGTTGACATGTTTGGAATAATTTATCCCACCATTTATACCATAGTGATGAGATACGTTATTCCATATACAGGATAGGATAAGTTATCCCAGAATAACTAACCACAGGATAATTATGAAATAACTAGTTCCCAAACAAACGACAAGAATGCATAGTCGGGATAAATTTAATTAGGCACCTTCATTTTTTTTAAAGAACTATAGTACTCTTTAAATACGAAATAATAATACAAATTTAACTTCACATGAGTAATTAACTGGAAGATACAATATCACACAACACATCAAGTCTCAGCCACCTGACATGCGACAGTTCTACTTGCTCTGTGCTATACAGGATTGAATCACGCATACCAACAATATTTGTGCTAGCACTGAACAAATAATCAGTGTCTTCAAAATTACATTACACTGGCATATAAAACACACATACTGAACATTGAAGATAAATAAACTGAAGAAACGCGAAAACACGATAACCCCAGAAGTGCTACAAGCAGGATCATATAGTACCCCTTCCTTCCATCATTTCTTCTATAAGCTTAGCTTTTGTAAAGCCCAGTCATTCCCGCTCAGAGGTACCACCCTAGCCACATAGGGTGTGGGATCATTTTCACTTGAAAGCCAGACTGGCTATTGATATTTGGTCCTTTTATCTGCCTCTTGTTTGGCGGGTGTTGTAAGATTTGCAACATGGACATTTCTGGGCCACAAAGTGAAATTGCACTTCTGAGGTGATTCCACAATCGTTACAAAGGATCCAAACCTGCAATATCACAAATTTCATTTACTTCTTGAAGCTCGTATGGCACTTTGAGGCAGCAATAAGAACAGTTCTGAAAATACACTCACCTTCTTGTCTTGATAAGGTTCGGGCATTGGTGTTGCAGCAATCTCCATGTCAAATTTCTCCCAGACCTTTGACATATCACATACCGACTTAGAGCAGAGAGGACAAGCATATCTGTTGCAAAGTTAAAAGTCAGATCAGTTATATAGACAACCTGCACTTGTTGAAAATAGGGAACAACTAACAATAACTTACTGGTAGTGTTCCTGCATCTCCTTCAAGCAGTTCTTATGAATAGTGTGGCCACAAGGCATGACTGTTACATCATTTATCGACTCAAAGAGATACTGCATATAACCATTCTCAATTCATTCGGTTGCAACATCACAGAAAAGGTTTAAACAAGGGAAAAACAACTGGGGAGAATTTTTTATTGCAATCCATACCTCAAAACAAACAGGACAGTCATGATGCATTGCCCCCTCTACACAGGGGTGGCTGTTCCTCAATAGAACTGAATAACAACATCCTGTATCACACAACCACCACATAGTAAGAAAAATGAAATTCCAAAAGAGAATACGGAGTAATGCACAAACATGAGCCTATGATAAACAAAGGGATGACACTGAGACTTACTGCATTTGGGACAGTGGAAGAAGTTCTCCATCCCACCAATCCTAGAAACATAAAAATAATACAAATAGAACACCAACATCAGAATCAATACAGAGTTTAAACATCAAATGTATACACAAAGTATGATATGGAACATTTCAGATGAATTGGTATTGAATTGCAGAGCAGGTCTTTTTGTTATTACGCATGGAAGATGTTAGCAAAGGTGTTATCTCCTTTTCTTTAGTTACGTTTTTCGCTCTATCAGAAGCTCAACAGAAATGAGAGAGAGAGAAAATGTTATGGAGAATGGGGAAGGCATTGGAATTTCAGCTAAGTAACAATACCTGCATATTCCACAACCATTGCAGTGATACTGTCTTTTGGATGTCTGCAACATGAAAAGTGGAGAAGAGGTTGGTCAGCACATTACATATTTCACTTACAGCTGCATTTCCTTGTTACTATCATCAACAACAACAACAACATGCCCAGTGAGATCCCACTAGGTGGGGTCTGGGGAGGGTAAATTGTACGCAGACCTTGCCACTACCTCGTGGAGGTAGAGAGGCTGTTTCCTTGTTACTATCATCAACTCCTTGAATTCAAAGTGTGTATTAAGCAGTTTCATGTGAATAACTTAAGAGAGGAGAATTAAAACTTACATCATCATCAAATAGCTTACACGTTTCACAGAAATATCTCCCCATGCACACACCGCAATTGATGCAAACTTGCCGAACCTGGTAGAGAACATCAGTGATAACTAGTCAGAATGCAAGCTGCTTGGCTAGAATAGCAAACATCAAACCAAGAGAACTCGGTTCTCTTTGAGTTCTTGATCAATAAACTGTCATGCTCAAGCAAACATCCTTCAAACTGTGACCTCATAACAGAGTAAAGGGCAGGACAGCATAAACACCACTCACCTCTTGCTCTTTATCACAAAGTGAGCATATAACCTGCAGAAAACCCAAAACGAATGAGTATATGTATTTTTTTATGCATCGTGTTCAGATTCCATTCAAAATTAAATGAAGAGAAGGTAAAACTAGTTGATGGAAAGGAGACAAAGGAAGAGAATTATATACTTGAGGGGGGGGGGGGGGGGGGGATTTTACAAAAAAAAAGCTATACAAGGG
>NW_006239149.1:546845-569625 GCF_000226075.1 Solanum tuberosum | reverse complement strand
AAAAAAAGAAATAAATGGGTGGGGGGGGGGGGGGGGGGGGGAGTTATTTGCACAAAAATAGTTTAACCAGGGATTATTACCCTTTCCACCTTGTGACGAGGAATCTCATGTCGAAGTTTCTGGTCAACGTTGATATTGTTCTGTAAACAAGCAAATATGTTAGTAAAGTCTTAACCAACCAAAGATGGGAGATGAGTAATCTTTGGGGGCAAAATAAGAATCTTTGCTGATAAGGTAAAATCTAAATGACGCATAGCCACAATAAATGCTATGAGGTGTAAATCAAGGTGCCTTGCAATCAAAAGGTACAAGAAAACACTACATGACTTCAAACAATAATGCTCATGTCCCTGGATGCAGGTATTTTGTTATCTCAAATCTTACTGAGGTAGCATATTGTGCACCTCATTAACTACAGACATATTATACTTATTCGTAAGTGAATGGTCAATCATCAACTAGAATGTCTTATTGTCCAAATTCTGACTCCATCATACATCAGGACTTACCTTATATTCATTATGACAATGCCTGCAGTCAAACATCTCATTGCAGCATGGGGCTATAATGCGACATCTACGGCGATAGTGGGGACATCTGGAAAAGAACACACATCTGAGAATAATTGATAATCATAACATCCACTATGTATGAGGTTTAGACAAACATATATTGAGCACACACCTTCAATTTTATAACAGAGTTGGTGAGCACAGATCAACCAAGAATGATTGTACAAAATAGACATAAGTTAAATTGGTGAAGAAAGATCAACCAAGAATGATTGGACAAAATAGACTTAAGTTTACCGTCATGAATGAGACAGAGAACATACCCATATTCCAAGTATCCTCTGTCGAGGGCTTCAGTACAAGTGGATTTTTCTTCATGTGTAATATCCTCAGGCAAGTAGTCCCCACAGAAACTCTGAACCAGATCAGCATCATTCTCAGATGTTGTAACATTTTGTAAGTTTAAGGCCTCATAATGTGTCGTCCCTGAATGTTCAATCACTATGTCTCCCATTTAGCCTTATGGATCAATTTAACAACTAGAAGCCCTGCATTCAGGAAACAGTCAAGGGAAAAAATCCTAAACCTACAAAGGAATGACTACTTGGCCCTCCAAATGGGCAAAACACCTCAGACAATGTTGTGTTGTCGCACATGAACACCAATTGAAACCAGCAACAACAAATTCCAACAAAGCTTGACAGCTCCAATCAGCAAACTCCACCATGAGAATTCATCAAAACAAGTTGATCTACAAGAATCCACAAGTAGGTTCAAAAGGAACCCAAACTAGAACTATCGTGAAGCATTGAGGAGCTCCAAAGCGTCCAGCAGTAGATAATAATGATTGCACGATGATTTCATTCTTGGAGAACTCCATTTAAAGAGATACTGATGAAGGGAAGTCCAACCTAAGGTAAAAGCAATGGACAACAATCAAACCCGTCCTGACAGAAAAATACTGGGAAAAGTGCGAGACTGCAGAGATGATTTATTTGTTGTCCATCACAGACAACCCTACCTCTGTCTGAGATTCTGCACCATGTCACTTCAACAAGGGAATCTTACCCTGAAGAAGAATTTTATAAATTCCTACAATCTGTTAGTTGGATTATTTCATTGTCAGAAAGGAAAATCTTATCTGTTGGGTTACAACATCCAACTGATCCATACTCTCCAGTCTCCGGTGGTCATCTTTCTTTTTTCCTTTCTTTTTTGTTCACCTTTTCATCCTGAGGCTTATCTTTGTTAACGAAAGACTTCATCATCGCACATGCCTAGCATTTTACTAAAATTCACAAAAACTGAAGTTGCAAACAAAAAGCATCATGTGCCACGATATCTCATTTTTCTACAGTCCAGTGTCTACCTCTCATGCGAAAGTAGGTAAAATTTACAATCTTTCATTACCATCAGTCAAGAACAGCTACAACCACATATACCAGATGATCTCCTTCAGGAGCCCAAAATTAGATTGGTTGGAAGATAAAACATACCAGAAAACTTGGAAAGCAATCAAAACTCCAAATCCTAAGTCAGCCAACTAAAGGAAAAGTGAGAACTGCAAATACCAATAGCCTCAATGGATACCAGCATCAGAAGTTGAATGCAAAATAGAAAAAGGAAACAGAGTGATGAACAAACTGAACAGAAGATTGACATAGATGTCCAACGAGAAGGGCGCTATCACGACTGCTACTTCCATTTGATTGGAACACCAGCTTTGCAACTTCAGATTGACCAAATACATGCTTATAATTGCTTGTGTTTATAGTCTCCATCTTCATAAGCGAAAAGGGATAGGGCAGGAAAAAAGAAAAGTATTTGTTTATTCAAGATCTTTATTATTAGTTTTTTCTTTAAATTCGTCATCAACTTCTCACTGGAATTTTATTTGATAGCTGCAATTTACATACTGTCACAAAACATCGATATAGCTAAACCACCCACACACAAGTTCAAGGTACCCCATATCTTAAACCTGCGGGAGCTTATATATTTTTAACTATAATTTTTCAAGGCTAAGAGTAAAACTAGATAATTACATCAACTATCCTAAGCCCAAAGAATGCCAAATTAGTTGTCAATCGTTCCTAGAATATATTTTGCTGCCACTCACTCAATCAAAAGTGAAGGTCTCATGCAATCAATCAACCAACGTAAATGCCCCGAAACTGAGGATTATTTACACTCTATGAATCAAAAATTGCGGATAGGGTTAATAAAACCACAAAGCTCGAAAGCTCAGTGATATGAAGCAGCAATTCCACCAAGATGCATACGCTACATAACCATCTAATTCAACATAGATATTAGCAAGGCAAACCATTCGTAACACAACAGCACGCAAACCAATCATTCATGATCTCATGGCACAGAAACATAATCTCAACAGAGTCTCTTTCTCTTTCTTTTTTCCATAGCACAACAATCACAATTCTTATAGATTCCACAAAAAATGGAACCTAGACGAGAGCACAATCAATACAACACAAAGTCTACAAGCTCCACCAAAAGTATCTCTCCTCATACAAACAAAGGCAAATCCATTTTAATTGATCTAAGCAAACAAAACCTATAATTTCACCAACACAAACATTTCATAGACTTCGCAAAAGAGGATGAAATGCAACAAACAATAAATAAGGCAGTACGCGAAAAAGAAGAATAAGACGAAACACAGAGATCAGTAGATAGGCGCCATTATAGGTCTAATAATACTAGCAGGAAACTATATAATAGCGCAAAATTCATGTAATCTACATACCTATATAAGTAAATTCACTAGAAATGAGAAGAGCGAAAAACGGAATTAAGGAGCAAAATCAAAAGTGAATATAAAAGGAAGCTAACGCAGAACACTTTGAATAACGAACTTTCAACTCCGATCGTCGGTCACAACTTGCTCCGATCAGATTCTCCGACCTGCAAATGCTGAATAATGTATACAGATAAATGCACGCACAGAGAAAATGAAGGATTTTTTTGTGAGTAGGGTTCGAAGGTGAGTGCTTTTATAGGTGGGCGGGGAGGTTATCCAGAGAGTTCGAAAAAATTGAAAGGTGTGGGCAGATGACGTGGTGAATGAAATTTGTGAAAGCTGGGCATTCTTGTATCTTTTTCAAATGCTATTACTATTTCACCCCTATAAACTTATCAAAATATCTTTCCACTCTACACGTTTTGTTTTTTTTCTTCAAAATTTGAATCGAAAATTATTGCTTGGATAATTTGTCAAGAATTGAGGTGTTCAATTGAATTAAGATTTATTGAACTGTCTAAATGATATATTTTGAGAAGTTTTAGGGGATGATGTGTGTTCAAACTTATATTTTTTAGAGGATGTTGAGATGAATGCGTGGGTACACTAGGAGAGGTAGAATCAGGAACAAAGATATATGAGATAAGGTGGCCGTGGGAGTTAATGCGTGGATATATTAGTTTATTTGTTTCGTTTATTGTATTATTTGAGATTGTTGTGGTCTCTTTCCTTCATTATTTTTTGTATGATTACTTTAGTCAATGACCTATTAAAAACAATATTTATATTTTTACAAAATAAGAATGAGACTATATTACTTTTTTAAAAATTCTATTTATAATTACACTGATTATATTATTATTGTTGTGGTTAAGTAAAACTTAACATGGTGTATATATATATGGACATGGTTGGACCCACCCATACTGAAGAGGTGACAAGCGACACTCATTCGTTGAAAAATTACAGACGTCAAATTTTGATTCAGTAAATATATATTTAAGTATTGACACTAGTTAAAAGACTTAGTCTAGTGATTAAGGTATTGTGAAAAGTTCTTGAGGTTGTGTGTTCTACTCCTAATAGCCTCATAATTATCGACACCCCTTACTAACGATCCTAGATCCGCTGCTATTAACATGGATTAATGATTATGGAACAACTGGATACCTATGGGGAAAAAAGAAAGACTAGTTAATTTAGGCACGAGAAGACATACACGCAACCTGTTGAAAGTTGAAATTGTCCATGTTGACAGGTTTATAAATTGGATAAATTCAACTCGTAATTGGCCCTTGAATTTTTTATTTTTTATTTTTTAAACAGAAGTGTGAAAATATCTTGAATGGTGTGCAAGGCCGGTGCTAAAAATACACACTCGCATTATCCATTCGCCTATCCAAAAGTGTTCACAACATCAAAAATCCGTGAAATTGTATGAGTGAGATCTGAAGAGAATAAAATATACATAGATTTTTACTCTTATCTCATGGAAGCAGAGATGTCAATTCAAAAGTGTTCGCTTCGAGCAAATTGTGTTTTATGTATATTTATTTTATCAGTTTTAATTTGTATATATGACGATAATTGATTATAAATTATTTTTTTTTTCTAAGGATAATTGGTAATGCGTCAAATTGTTTCACGTAAAGGAAAGGGTGAGGTAACTTGTAGCATGACACCTATGTTGTTTATATGCGAAAGTAAAAAATATGGTTGGTCACCTCTTTTGTACTAGTCAATAATAATAGTAGTACAATAATTTAATTTATTTTTTAGATCGAATTATTGTTTCATGTTTTTTCTATATGAGCTTTAATTTCTTCCAATCCAAAAAGTATACGTATATCTTTTAATAGGGTCGAGATCCTCATAAAATACGTGTTAGAGAAATTATGTAAAATCTGCAAAACATATTATAATACTCTCTATGTCCTAATGCATGTGTCTTATTTTTATTTTTTTTACTTCTTTAAAAAAGAACGCATCTGGCTAAAATAAAATCTTCAATTCCAAAATTCTAACAAGTTTAATTAAAATTTAGAATGGTTCATTTTGCTTTTATTTTAAATATAAATATAAAAGTGGTACTTTTAGTATTTTAAGTTTTACAAAAAATTATTGTAAACAAATGAATAATTTTTATTTTAAAAATAAAAATAAAATCACCACATGGCTATCAGAAAATTCAATGACTACCAATCATGAAAAATTATGAATCCGTACGCAATAAAAAAAATGGAAACAATTGATATCAAAGTTCAAAAAAATTTAAAATCTAAAATATAATTATTATCTTCTAACTTTTAAATATTTTTTTCTACTTTAATATTATTTTAAAATATATTGAGTTGATGTTATAAAAATAAAAAAAGAAATAACAATAAATATAATTGTGATGTTGGCTTGGGCCCTAGTTTGGCACGGTTCAAATGCCACTAGTTATTATATCTTCTATCCTAATTTATGCGATATCGAATTTTTTTAATTAATTTTTCATTTTATATTTGATATATGTGTTAGAGCCTCAATAAAATCGCGATCACACACTGCATGAGTCTTTCTAGAAAAACATTCCTAATCGAATTTTCTCCATATATATCGTAACTCAAAATTATAACTTAAAGCAAAAAATTGTTCTGACATCGACCATCGTACCACGACTCACGTTAGCAACACCAATTCGATACTTCTTAGGATGAGGATGAGCTCTTTCTATGTGTCATTCATTATTTAGGGAGTAAATATTAGATGACACGTGTCAATATTAGGAAACATGTCTCCATCAATCTCACATCAAATTCAACACGATGTCTAGGATTACCATTCATTTATTTTATTTTGTTTTTGAAACAATATCATTTTTTTCCCCTTTAAATAATAAAGAGGATATAATCTTTGACGTTAGTTTAATTTAGGCTTATCTTTTTGAGAATGAAATGATTGAGTTTGATCTCCATTATTGGACTCCAAATATTTTAATTAATTTAAGATCCCTCAAAAGTAGGATGTCATCATCAAAACAATAATCTTGTTTCCCTTTTGAGTTTTGCAAATGGATAATTTAATCTCATTACTTGTAACTTGGTAAATTTACCGTCCAAGTTTCATAATTTATTTGGATTTGTTATAGAATTTAAAGAAATATAAGACAAAAGATGTAGATAAAGTATATAGAGTATAAGAATAAGCTTTTCCCCCATTTCTTTCAAATGTATTCAAGTGTTTTTCAAATCTTCAAATATGTATAATATTGATCCTCACGAATATTTATTAAAAATTATAGGGCTACATAAAGAAACATCAAAAGGTATTATAAATATGACATTAATTTTTGAAAATGTGTAAATGATTATTGAAGGATCCGGCTCCTTTTCATTTCTCTTTTCTCCATTTTCTCAAGTTCTAGCTTGGATTGGAGACACATGTCATAGTTTAGAATTAATGGTTGAGATCTAATTAATTAAAACAAAGTCCTAATCATAGTTATTTACTTCCATATATTTGCTTCTTAAATATTTTTACAATCCAAAAATTCTAGATTTACGTTATATTTTTTCTAAATATATTTAAAAGAACTTCTTTTTTTAATTACTTAAGTAATTTTTTTCTGTTTTTTTTTACTTTTTTCCCTAACGTTTACCATTTCTCAAATAATATTTGCCAAATAAAAAAATAGAAATTGTGACCTGAACTTTTTTTAAATTTTAGGAGTAAAATAAATTTTGTCACACAACTTTAAATTCTTTCTTGCTCCCTAAATGAAGTCCATATTGCTCTATAGACACTATAACTCTTAATACTCTATTAGAATAATAAAAACATTTAACTGTATTATAATTTTTTTCAAAAAAGTAAAAATATTTGGTAAAATTTTTTAATATGTATGCAGGGTAGTAAAGAAAAGTTTTTAATCTATTTAGGGAAAATATAATATATTGCAAATATATGTAAGTAAATAACTATGGTTAGGACTTTGTTTTAATTAATTAGATCTCAACCATTAATTCTAAACTATGACATGTGTCTCCAATCCAAGCTAGAACTTGGAGAAAATGGAGAGGAGCCGGATGTGTGATGAGAAGGTGGTGTAGGGGTGAGTATTACTACATAGTATAATATAATTAAGAGTACAGTGAAGATTACACTTGGTGCACATTCAGAATAATATATTTTATAACTCCCTCTTTGATGTCCATAGATCATGTGACTCGTTAAAATTCACTAGAAAATTTTTAGTAAAAACAAAAAAAAAGAGTATACATATCGTGAAATATTCATGGTTTATTGCCTCGTTAAAAATCTAGGTAGAAAAATTCAGTGAAAGAAAACATTTGCTAAAGAAAAAGAGTACCATGTATATTTTACCCCTAATGAAAACATCACTTTATATTTTAAAAACGACAAATTTAAAACTATAAATGACAAGTTTCATTTTAGTATAACTTCTCAAATATTAAAATCGACAATACCTTAGTAAAATATTTCATAAATTATCATGCAAGTAACCTTGCCTTCAACATTATTGATTCGTTTCGAATAAAAAACACATATTTTTTTTTATATTGAGTTACTTGCTTTAGAAGTTGTTAATATCTTGACTGGACTTGAGCAAAATATTAATAACCAATTGCTTTGTAGAACAATTTTCTTGCAATCAAACGTCTTATATATCAAATAATTTTTCTATATTTACATAACCAATAATTTCTTGACAATATTGTTACAAATAATAAATTTAAAACATATATGATTTTATTCAAATAACTTAACGTAAATTAATTTCTGAACAAATACTGAGTTGGACGAGCTCTACATGACGCAATTTCACGTGAGCAGGACAAGTGATGCTGCTGGGTTGTTGTACGGATGTACTGGTTTGTCGAAGAATATTGAGCAAGACAACGAAGCCTTTTAGTTCATATAAAGATATTCTTATTTATAATATTAAGAAACTCTTAAAATTAATAAGATGTTAGTATTTCTTCAATACATTACATTAGATATTATTGTGAAAATTTTATTTATTAATATAAAGATTTAAATAATTTAGTTTAAAATAATAAAAAAAAGTCTATTAAAAATTAGGTAATATTTTTTCTTAATCTTAAATATTATTTTAGAGAAAATAAAATCACAAAAGTTATCCTCAAAATTTGAGGCCTAACATTTATTAGCCTTATCCATGCGTCACCCCGAATCTAGTGTCGTAGAAGGCATCACATACCCATATCACGAGTCCTTGAGAGTCTCTAAGCAACATAAAAAAGATAATTTTCTTATTACTTCATATCTTTAAAAAAAATCAAACAAATTTATAGTAATCAAGATAGTTGAAAAGTATTAAATTTAATAGTATTTGTGCATGCACTTCATTCAATCTTGCTAGCTACCTTTGATAAATCACCTTATCACGTGACTTCGTAAGAATATGTTCCCTATTCGGATTGAATGGAATATTTTATCTTCTTGAATAAATCAATTTAATGACCTAGGTAAAGTTTGGATAATATTTGGAAGGGAAAAAAAGAGTTCGGATAATATACGTATTTTACTTTATTATGGTTGTCCTAGTCTTCTAGATCCAACTATTTATTTATTTTTAGATAAAAATACTTTTTCAATATACTTTTACTTGTTTATTATATTAAAGAATAATTTTTATTTGTCCATTTTACCATATCAAGAAAAAACAAATTTGATTTTTCTTGTTTTACTCTTAACATTAACTATTGATTCTGAATTATTTCATATCCAATTAAACTATACATCAATTAATATGAATATTATGAATAAGTAAAAATGGATAGAGAAAGTATGATCTTGGATTCATCCTCACGTTGATACTAGTCTTGAAAACATTTGAATTAGAAAAAAAAACTCTTAAAAATTAGATTGAGGATTGAATAAAAATTCATTTCATTGACAGAAGTGATAGCTGTCTTTAAAGTGACAGAATCACCGACAAGAATTATAGTAGAGCGGTAAGTACTTATTCATCTTTAATTAAAAATTTCTAGTTCAAGTCCCACTAAATACAGAGTTATCTTTGTTAAAGAAGATTTTACCGAACAGTCAGGCTAATATACTAATATCGAACAAAAAAATGAATAGAATCATAATAGATATAAATAAGTGGGTACTACAATATTAAGTTGTTTGTGCTTATCAATTATCTTATTTGTTTCTTTGCATCACACATTTTCAACAACTGGTAACTAATTAACTTAAGACTATGGTTTAACTGAAAAATGACACCCCACTTGTACCTAGAACTAAATTAGGATTTATAAACCATCCTAATGTAGCATTTCACCAAGGACAGAAAAAATTAGTAAATCTTGATTATCCTTGGGTAACAAAGCTGATAAATAAAACATGAATAAGAGCAAGAGTAAATAATTCCCAACCTCTAATACAAGGAAATATTCTTCTGCCTTGGATAGACAATTCAATATTAAGGCAGTTATTTTTCATGAAAATATATTTTCATAGAAAGTCTTTTACTAGAAAAGGATTACATAATTAAAACAAAAATAAATAATCATCCCACAAGAACTTCATTCACAGATTTCCCACACAAACCTCTCGTCGATCAACCATGTTGAAAGGTTATCAAGGAGCCTGGTACCGGCCTCAAAAAGAGTATGACTTGACCGCGATAGTAGCGTACATAGAATTTTATGCAAAGAGTGTCCGCTGGGTGATGCATGGGGTTTCTAAAACACAAGTCAAAAAACTTCTGGACGACTCATATGTATTGATCAACTAGAGTACAAGGCAGGGTGGAAAACACAGAAGCTTAAAACCAGTTAAATTTATCACCCACCACGCCTAGTACTGTTGAATGAAACATTATTTTCATTGCACCTACATGTAGGCCTCCAAATATGTAAAACACAGATATATCATTACGAATTGAAAAGACAAAACAATCATCTAGAATGTACTTCCCAGAAAAAAAACTCATACTAACTATCAGAGTCACAGATTTTCTCCTCCTTAGGTGGTGCAAACTGCCGGCTAAGCCGAGATCTTGTCCAGGGATCCATGGCTGGTCTCTGTGGAGGTTGAGGATTTGGTGGTTTGGATTGTCTAAGTTCATTTTCTCTATCAATAAACCTGTCAAAACAACACAAAACTGGTCAGACATCGACCTATTATAGCCATCCCTTCACTGTCTTTTGAACCAGCATACTATTTTTTGTGTTAATAAGTACCGAAATCATCTGGAAGCCATTTCTAAGTATCTTCCAGCAAAGATTATGCATCCGTTTAAGTGAAAATCTTACTCTATATAGGCCATTGGTGCAGCATCACCTACTCGAATGCGAGTTCGGAGCATTCTCGTGTATCCACCAGCTCTATCTCTGTAACATATGAATTTTAAGATATTGAAAACCATAATCCTATATTTCAAAAAATAGAGTAGAAAGTTGATGGTCTGGGGTTTACTTGTATCTGTAGGCCAATTCAGTGAAGAGCTTATGAATGACATCATCCCCACGCACAAAGGCAGCTGCCTGTCTTGCAGCACATAGAGTTCCCTGCAATAGTTCAAAAGGTGCCAAAATATAAACAAGTCAAAAAACATTGCTCCTAAATGAGGACAATTACTCAGAGAACAAATGAGAGAAAACAGAGCAAATAACTGTCGGTATTTATCAGAAAAGTTATTATTTATTACTCCTATTATTATTATTAAGTATGTACGTATTTATAATAACTATGTTTTGATAACCGAAAAATCCCCGAAGCCACACAATTCAACACTAAGTGGATAATGAACCTGCTAGCCTTCTCCATTTAAATACCAAGCATTTATTTGCGGAAATATTTGAACTAGTGACGTGCACTTCAGATTCCATCTCAATCTCATTTTTTTGTTTTTTTCAGATGAGAAATGCACAAGGTATTCTGTTTTTGGTTGTCATTGAAGCGAGATTTTGAAACAAGAAACATGAGAAAAAGTTAGATAGCCTCAAGAGTATTTTCTAACTCGGGTCACAAAAGAAACCAACAACGCCAAGGTCAATCAGCTTAAGCTCCAACCAACACTACTACAATTCTACAACCAAGAAAGTGATTTAACAGTCCTTTCAGTTATATAGTATTCCACGTTAAGACAGTCCTTGTTAATGTTAAAGTAAAAGTAATTAATCCAAGTTGAGACAACCCTAAGAGGCTACAATGTTTCACCCAGTTCTTTAAATTCCAGCCTTTGTGATTTTACTCCATCGAACCAAAACCAAATAAAGAATCTTACTACCCATTACATGTTACTCAAGGTGAAAACCACTATGCTTTTGTGTACACAAATTGTTCTCATTAGTAACAGCATCTCCTTTGGTTGACTACTTTTTAAGATTGGCATTTTGGACAAGAATTCCCTGGTACTGTCCTATTCTCCCTTATCTTCCTCATATTTTGGGATAACTTCCGTATCTTCCTCATTAATTCTACTGTACTCCCATTTTCTATACATGGACAAAAATTTACTTATCTTCTTAACCAGTTTATATAAGGTGTAGATTATCAGTGAGCACATGAAGTTTTTATCCGAGGAAGTGGTGTTCATTGCCATGAAAAAGTCGGTGGCAATGAACACCACTTCCTCTCATATAAGCTTCGTGTGCTCACTGGTAATCTGCATCTTATATAAACTGGTTAAGACAACTTCATAAAACCATTGAGCAAACCCCAAAACTTAAGTTTCCATTTGTCCTGATTCAAACTGAATCCTCTGGAAAAATACTGAAAATTTGGGACCAAAACAGAACTTTCTTCAAAGGAAATCAACCTTACAGCAGAACTCTCCATCTCTTCCCTACATGACTCGAAACACTGCCACCATCTTTCACTAAGAATGTCAATATATCAGTAGGAATAGGTCCACATTCAAAAAGCCTCTGCACATATATCCCAATCTGTTAGCAAAGTCCCATGCACAAAAGATCAAGGGGGGCCCACATTAGATTAATTTATGATCCCCTGTTGTCTTCAATCCCGTGCACCCTGTGTTGAAGGACCATCAACCAAGCAGCAAAAAAGACACACTCCCACTTCCTTCCTACAAAGCTTGCTCAGCTTCTACCTTGAGGGAAACCTGAGAATTAGCAAGGCATCCCCTATTGAAATGCATAAAATCCCACCACGTTATTGCACTCACTTGGGTTACAAGCACTAGTTACTAAACTCAGCACAGCGAGGCATCACCTAACTTGGACACCTTCAGTCGGGTCGCTCTCTTCAAGACCTCACCACCAATCTGAGATCAAATCTATTGACCCTGCCCATTAATGAAATTAGCGGACCAAGCAATACTCCAAATATGCCAGTTTTCTTTCTACATCATCTCTTGACACTATAATCAAGCTTGCTACTCCCACCACAAATCATGGCACCCACCAGTGAGGGACAGAGATGGCTACCTTGCTACCTCATCATCAATGGAAATAAATACAATCAATTTACCTTTCATTTTTCCATAAGTATGCTTAAATTACTCAGTAAATCAGTTCTACTCTAGATCCCTCAGACTAAGCGGTTTCTAACAGAGAAAAACTGTTAACAGCTTCTGCACAGAAGATACTGCAGACTCAAAATCATAGAGAGAAAGCAAATGTTCTCTCTAAAACTAGCTGTGAAGCTCGACTATTAATTTCATAGAACAAATGACATCGTTAAGACACTTCTAGTGGAAGGTTGTGATGAAATTTTAGATAAAGAATCTATCAAATAAAAAATCTATGTACATAAACATTACTGATTAATTGACATTTTCTTGCAGTATATTCCTATTTCACTTTTCAACGAAGTCATGATATGCATTTCAAGGATGAACGAAACCAAAACAACATACTAACATTCTTGAGACTTAAACGACATATTAGCATTCTTTACACACCAAAAAACTTCAGAAATCAATTATAAGAAAAAATACTTAGAAATGTCAATCTTCCATCCATATTTGTACCTCCTTTCCAAACTGAACCATATTGTCGGCCAACCTTCTGACTTCCTTTGCCTGCATTCATATAAGAAAAACAGATAAATAAATTATCCCAAATACACAGTGAATCTAGCAGCTTGCCAAAATGAAATTCTAAATGCTTTTAAAATGTTTTTGTTACTTCTGAGAAAAAATTTAAGGTGTGTTCGGTACTAAAGAAAATGTTTTCCATGGAAAAGGTTTTCTTTGAAAAGGTTTTCTAGAAAAATAAGAGGGTTTCTTACTTATTTTCTTGTGTTCGCCTGTTCGATATGTATGCAAAAAAATCTTATCCTAAAAATCATTTATATATAATCTAGACATATACTATGAAAGGTGAGGGTTGGATGGTGGGGATGGGGGCTACATGGGGTGGGGGTGAAGATGAGGTGGTTGGGGAGGACACAATCCATGTGGAATGCCATTTGTAAACTTGTTTTCCCTACTTCTATTAAGGAAACCATTTTCCTCATTAACTTTCCTAGAGAAAATATTTTCCTTAAATTTTACCAGCCAAAAAAGAAAAAATTGAAAACCTTTACAGAATGTTTTTCTCCATAACGAACACACCCCTAATGTATGAATAACCCAAGATATACTTCAAGGAAGCATTAAACTTCAGAAGGATTTATCTTATTCCTTAAGTGTGTGTTTCATGGCCTACTGACTTCCTCTTAAAGATGGTAGCATAAACGATAAATATTCACTTTTACTGTAGATTTTAATTCTTTTGATTGCATACTATGATTTGTGTCTATAGTTATTATTTGTGCCTTTCTTCAGTTAAGCTTGCATGTTATTCATGGTTTGAGCTTAAAGCTCCCAAGAGACCTTTTTTCTTTACGCTTTTCAGTTTTGATAACACTGGGACAAGATCCTCACAAGTATATAAGAAACATAGGAGAACTCAAACAAGGAGTCACATGCAATCACAAACATCATTCCTCTCGAGATCATTTAATGCTGTCTTAAAAAGCAATCAAAATTGTCATGCTGAAGATGTTTGAGAATCTCAAATAAGAGAATAAATTTTGTTTTTCTACAAGGAAATTTTTGAAAAATTAGAAGTGGATATACAATCTTAAAAATGTAGACGAAAAACATAAAGCAGTAAGTAGTCAGTGACCATCTTTAACTATAGTTGATTCCACTATCTCCTAAACATGCTAATGCTGACACCATATCTTTGTCCTAAAACACTCTATCAATCCAATCAAGCCAAATACATCAGAGTTTCAAGCATAGAACATATCCACAAACATTACCTTCTATAGTTTTATCATACCACAAAGGTAGAAACAAGTACAGAACTCACTCAAACTATGACACAAACTTGTCTCATCATTATAAATAGCCACAACAATGCCCTAGCAGAAAGGCAATCCACGACATATATGTATCGGACTCCTGCTATGTACGCACATATAGACCAGTTAAGCCTGATATCCTCATTCGATGTATATAGTGCAGCAAGTGCCAAGCGTGAAGTGTACCATGGACAACAATCATGGCAAATCTTTCATTTTAGGAACGTCCACTTTCCCAACAAAAAGACCGGAGTAACAAAAACCTGTGATGCTATGGATAACACAGCAAATACCAGAAAAAGGAATATCTCTTATGAAACCCTCTGAAAACCAAACACGTTCATAAACACCAATTCAAGGATTGAGGTGAAGTAGTCTATTCCCATATCTTGCATCCTAAACATCTAATGAGGAGCGAATATCCTTGATTTTGATCATAACAGAACAACCTTTTTGCTAATAAGAAGAAGACTAATAGACGCCAAGATCCAAACTGCAGAACCAAATCACAACTTACAAATGGTCTTTCCATATGTTATGAATCCCATTACAAAGAAAATAATGCAACAGACGCTAAATTTTCTCCACCACCAATTTCGGGAAACTGAAGAAAATACATAAGTAAACAAAGCACTAAAAATGTTCACCACGAGATGCCAAAAGGTGATACAGGAAGGGCTACGGAATACTCCACAAAGGCATTCCAATATACAGAAAGGGGAACACAAGATAGAAAACCCATCCATGTCCCCTGGGCTTAGTTCAAGTGGCAAAGGTTGAGGGACTTGTGACTTAGGTCACAGGTTCGAGCCATGCGCCATGTGAACTAAGACTGGTTTAAGTGGATGGTGCATGCTAAATTCAGAAGCAAGGCTCTGCAAGTCTATATAATCAATGAACAACAACTGCAGGAGATAAAACTCCCGAGATAATTGAAGAGGGAATTCAGAGGAGAGAATATTATTGCAATCACGCCTTCAACATTTACACAGAGGGATCCTTTTATCCTTTTCCCACAAGGATTCTAACAGTCTAACAAACTAACAGAATTTCGGAAGTGACTAAAGAATTCAATAAACTGCCCTTGATTAGCCTAATCATTTGTAACTAACTAACTAACTTCTTAGCGCAATTGTGTATATAACAGTGGAGAAGAGTAGAAGGTCGGGCCAATCATCCCCAAGTTCCGAATACTGCAGTAGACCCAAGGATTGCCCCCAAACAGATTTCTTAAACATTAAAAAAAAGATTGAGAACCCAGCCATAGAAGTGGATGTTTTGATTCTATAACTATCAATATGATCCATGGCTAAAAGTCCCATCCATATTTATTTCAACAGAGAGCCAATGGCTAATACAATAAGAAGGTTTAAAAGATTAACAACGTGTAATTGTTTCAAACAAAAGAAAGGAATTAGCTACATCAAATGATTAAACATTAGATCATGACTACCTAGTCCAAAGCTAGCAATCAAACAACTATCTCCCCTCTCTAACAACCTACATTATCCATCACAATCATGGTTGTTGATATATGAAATTTACAACATCCAACTGGTACTAATTAACACCGTGGAGGAAACTTACCAACTGTGCAGCCTAGAAATATGGATACAGGAAGGAACAGTTACCCAAAACGCCCATTTGTGTGACTTAATGTACATAGTACACCATTTAGTTCTTTCATACTAGCTACACTAGCATTGTGTATTATCAATGAAATCTAATAAAAAATAAATCCCTGCAACACAACATATTTACAAATTCCTTTTAATACGCATATCAAACATTCCTTATGACTTAACCAGCTAATCAAACAATAGCAAACACAGATCTTTGCAGAAAAAAAAAACAACACCATACAAATCCGTAATTATGAAACTGCAAATGTAAGTATACAAAGCCACTATTACCTTAGCAACGGTGGTTTCAATCCGTTCGTGCTTCACTAATTGTGACACCAATGTCCTACAACAAACACATTCGAAATCATATAAACTTATCGAAGAAACACAAAGAGTACATAGAGGCGAGTAATTATGAAGAAAAGAGGAACCTGAGCATGGACATCCGATGTCCCGTCGGACGATTCAATTTCCTGAATTTGGTCATTTTGGGTCACCGGAGAAACGGGAAATAGGAGAGAAGGGGGAAATGGAGAAGAATACTGAAGAGTGTAAAACCCTGATTTTAGAGGTTTTAGCGGAGGATCCATAACCCGTTTTGATTTCGAATCGGTTAGTAAAAGCCCAATTTAGTTTTGGTCCATTACTTGAGTAGAAATGTCACAAGGTAGCCACTTTAGGACCCTTATTTAAGTTCTATTCATTATTTGCAGGTTTGGGCACATTTGAGAATTTGGGTCAACCCAAAATCCAAATAGAACTACGAACTTTTTCAATAGGAAAAATTAATCGGGTGGGTATTTTTTAATAAATAATTACTGATTTTAGTGATATGTTTATTTATTATTATTTATAGCAATATTATGATACATCTATACTATGTATTAAAAGTGCATTATGCATGCAATATAGATGCATTATAAGTGTTTTAAAATATATTATGCTTGTTTGGTAAGAAATTGACACAGTGTATTAAAGTGTGATAAATGTATTATTCATCAATAAATTTTGTATTATGTGTGCTTTATAAAATGTTTTATATAATATGTATTAAAATTGTATTATAGATATATTATAAGTGTCCAATGAAAACAATTTTTATTGCTATATATGATAAATATTTTCTTATTATAGAACACCTATGAAAGTTTCCCTTTTCAATATTTTGTTTGAATTTTTGGATTTTGGATTTTATTTTTAAAATTTATAAATTTTCAATTGGATATAGGATTTAGTACTACAAATTTTTGGATATTCGAAAATGTGAAATTTTATACCTTATATTCAATTAACACTATTCATTTCATAAGTATCCAATTTGCAAAGGTACAATAGATTTGTGCCCAACCCATATCATATCTAATGTTATTATCATGTTTTTTTTTTTGGTGAGGTGTGACTAGATAAAAAAGTAAATTGTTTGGTAGGATTTATAAGAATACGGTAAAATAGAGTGTATTGATAATGCATTATTATTAATACTTGTATTAGTTATGCTTGCATTAATTATGCAGAGATTATTTTTTATGCATTGTTAAGTTTAATGTATTAAAAATAACATGCATTGTTTTAAAAAAAAATTATTTACAGAGATATCTTTTACAAATATGGCAGAAAAGATATTTTTTATAAAAAAAATTGAGTAACAATTAGGTCTTGAACCATGCTAATGCATGCATTAATTTAATTCCCTCCATTACTCATAAAATATGTCTTAGATTTCACTCCCTCCTCCTATTTTATTATGCCTTGATTTTTTTCACGCTCATTAAGAAAATAATAAATACAAGACATAGTTATTAAGTTACTTTAATTTAATAATGGTAAATTGATTTCTTTCTCTTAAATATTCTACATATTTATTTAATGTTAAGAATACAGTTAAAAATAATTATCAACTTAATCTTGAATATATAAAGTAATAATTATTTTGAGATTTTTTTAGCTAAAACATTAGTTAAAATGGAACGAAGGGAATATAAATTGTGAGCTATTTAATATACAGAAAATAGGCTAAAGTAGGTGGAATGTCTCTTGACTATATTGTAGTTTTGTGGAATAGGATGTTGCCTATATTGCCCATTTTTTGGGAAAAGTTTTAACATCTTTACTTAACTTTGTCGGACAAAATAATTAGAAGAAAAAAAGAGAGACAAATTAATTAGGAAAATAATAAGAAGAGAGACAATAGCTATTGCTCACCTTTTAAACAACAAAATCTAACCTACAAAACACAACTTTAATTTATACTTCCTCTTTTAGCATCAAAATCTAACACACAAAACACAACTTATTAATATAAGGAGACTAATTTGGTAGCTGATGGTTTAGTCAATTTAATCTTTAATATATATTCTTGCTTCGAACAACTTGACTTTTAATTTGTTACTATTAAAATTAGGAAATTTCACAATCATTGCTCAGCTTTCAGACCAAAATTCAATAATTCAACAGTTCTATTAGGCATAATACATAAAAATGACCTTTAACTTGGCGTAAGCTGGCAGCTATGACCTTTAACTTTGGGTGTGCACAAGTAGACACTTAAACTTGTATAAAATTGAACAAATAGACACATTCGTCCTACATGGCACCCTACATGGCAATTTCATGTCCTACATGACATCCTATGTGTATTATGCCATGTAGGACAAACGTGTCTACTTGTTCAATTTTATACAAGTTTAAGTGTCTACTTGTGCACATTCAAAGTTGGAGGACATAGTTGTCCGCTAAAGCCAAGTTAATGGTCATGTTTATGTATTATGCCGTTCTATTATCCTACTATAATAAATGTGATCCTAAATCATTTAAATTTTAAAGAATTAATTTAAAGAAAATTAATTGAAGTCCTGACTACTAAGGTCAAGTGGAACGAGGAGTATCTAGTCCACTTTCGAAGTACATCTAAACTATTACTCTATGTTTTTACTTATTTAACGATCAAAAAATGCATTTAAACTATCATAATTATTCATTATTTCATTTACCAGCCTAAACTATTAAAATACACCTTGATGTTGATTATCGAATGAGAACACTATTTGGCCAACGGATCAATTTGAGTTAATGAAGACCTAGTTCTAATTCTAATTAATGATGAATGACCATTAAATTAACTCTCTCAACCCTAAACCTACCATGCACATTAAAATCATTAAATGTCATTGGATCAACCAAGTTTAATTTGTTATTGTATTTATTTCACTAAAATTTTATAACAAAGTACACAAGGGAAGAAACAAAATACAGCTATCAAATTTTTCAGTTACACACCGAATGGAAAACAAAACAACAAAGAACCATTTATTTATTTGTTAAGTAAATAAGTACTAAAAGATAAAATACAAAATTAAAGAGAGTTGTGGAAATAAATATTTCTAAGCTTAAACCCTACAAATACTTCCACAACTGCCATAACATGCATCCAGATCTGCACCAGCATCTGCCAAATCAAAAATTAAATTTTCAATGATTGTACTATATTTGATTTTTTAACAAAAAAATGCAATACAAATTAAAAGAAAGACAAGGTTATTAAAAAGGGGGCTCCATGTCTTTAATTTTCACCCTCATTTAATTTCTATATGTTGCTTTCAAATGGTCATAATCAAGTTATAAACATAATGTTAAATTTCACAAACAATGTTATAAATTTCCCACATGTTCTTTCTTTTTCACTAATTAAACATTATTCTTCACATTAAGAAATGGTCCATTTAGACTATAACAACATTACTATTTGAAAAATAGACTAAATACAAATTCAAAAGTGTCCATTAGACAATCGACCCATAATCAATGTGAGACTCTTCAACATCCTTGCATGCATGCATTCTTGGATGTGAATATTAAATAAGAGGTACAACATTAGACAAATAAAAAATAAGGATATAACGATTAACTATACACGTACAAAGAAAATAAAACTTGAGCTTAACTCATCCTAAATAATAGACAATGACATAAGGTATAAAAATGATCCAAAATCATATAATTAGACAACAATTCATACTGTGGAGTTAAAAGATTTTTGTACTAAAAGAGTTCAAAATATAAAGAAATAAAGACAGAAAAAAACTAAAGGGAGTTCAACATTACTATATCTACATAAAATGAACATTCAAACCTTCCTAGTTCCGCCGTTACTAACAAACATGCAAAGTCTAACACAACATGCAAAAAAGGTGAATTATAATGATCATGGTGGGGATGGGGGTGGGGGTGGTATGTACCGGACCCTCCATCCGAGCCCTAGGAATAGAGAACCGTTCACCTTCAAAGTGCGACTTTTCAAACACAATTTTGGGCCTTAAAATGGACTGTATCGAACACCAGATAGAAAATCAAAGAGGAGAAAAAAGATAAATATGTATACCAAAGCGAATAGGAACACATAGCTCCAAGGAGCATCCAATGGTGCAATAATCCCGGTATTCAGAAGCAGAAGTTGGAATACACTTGCTTAGACACTTGACATAACAAGGATCATTTCCTGAAGGTATTCTTGATTTCATAGTCAATAATATACATTTATTGTAACATCCACCCCAACAAGCATATGGACTATCTCCATTAACAATATACATTTCATTTCCTACTACAAACAACACTATCAAAACACTAACAAAAATGCTAGTAATTCTTTCCATTGACACTTGGAATATTCTTTAGTTTACTCTATCTCTTTTTCTTTTTCTTAATTGTGAGGTTATGATTGGGAGAGGTGTAGTATATATGTATACTACTATAGATGAAAAGTCCCAACTAATTTGGGGACTATTTATTCATGGTGTATTTAATTGTTGCATGGCCTCTTGCATTTAATTTCCATTTTCATTGGGAACCAACTTTTGGACACACGAAGGTTCATGACGATACTCATTCCGTCCACTTAGTTTCTAATTTATCCTTATTATTTATTATAGTCATTTCTCAAAAAACTTTTGATGAATTTATTATATTTAAAGAATAATATATAGTAAAACTGTCATTTTAGGCATAATGCATAAACATATGACTTGGCTTGAGCTGACATTTAATGTCCTCCAACTTTGAAAATGCACATATCGACACTTAATTTATATAAAGTTGAACAACTGCAGGCCGTCTCAACAAGTTTGGAGATAACTATTTTTATTTTTTTATTTTTTTTGGCACTGAAGGTTCATAATGATAATCCTCTATTTACTTTTACTTATCTATTATATTAAAAATAATCTTTCATTTTTATTTCGTTATTTAGAAAATCAAGAGATAATTTAATTGTTTGGTATATAGCTGGTTTGGAGGTGAGTTATGCAAGTATTGAATCTCACATTAATAATATCATGTTTGATAGTTAATTATGAGGTAAATTATTCATGTATGAAATTAATATGGTGTTTGGTTTGTAATTTAGAAATCTGCATAACTAATATATGTATAATGAGGGAATGTATGTATTATTTTATGTAGGATATAAAAGTGGAATACCTAATACATGAATACCTTAACTCTGTGTAACTAATATTTACATAAGATAATACATAGATTCACTCATAACTAATTCATTCATTACTAACATCTGCATAATTCTAACCAGCTACCTAACAACCCCCGTTCATTATGCCCTTTAATTATTATTAATTATAGTCATTTCTCAAAACATCAGCATACTTATTATAAAAGTATGATAAAGTTAATACGATGAACAAATAAAAATAGACAGAGAATGAAGTGTTATAAACCATGAAAACCTCAAGCTCATGCATACAATTCCATGAGAAATTTATTATTTCAAGTACAATAGTAGTTGCACTATTCTTTTGTTAGGACCAGCCCCTACTTGTTTTTACACATCATGTTTCACCTAAAATTTCATGCAACCTTATATACCTATCCCCACTTCGATCCCTACCTCATAAAATTTCTTATTCCCCTACTGGCGTCCGATCGGAAATTTGGTTCGTCGATAAGGACTTTTGATGAAAAAATCGTTAACTGTATACTAACGAGCCAAATTTCAACAAATCTCATCGATCGAATATTAGTGATATTTTGATAGCATGTTTAGAGTTGTTAACAATTGTAAATTGAATTTATTGTACTTCGAAATTCAATGAGATGAGAGTACATTATGCATTTAAAATTTAAATATCTATCAAAAATATTAGATTCAGTTTAAGCCCAAGGTATAGTTGTTGTGTAGTAGTACTAGTTTGTAATGTAATGTTGTGAGAAAGAATATTAGTTTCCATAAAAAAAAAAGATAAGTTTCAAAAACACATCTAAATTATATCATTTTTTTGAGTTTCATATCTAAACTATCACATTTTTAGTTTGAGAAACACACCTCTCTCTTTTATACCACTCTCATCATGGTGTGTGTAATACACTCTCTCTTTTATTTTAAAAAATTGTCACATCACACTCCACTTGGACAAAACATTTAACCTTGACAAAAATTAAATAAATTATTAGTATTAGTTAAAATTTAAAATTTAAAAGTTATTATCCAAAAAAATAATATTTCTTTTATAAAATAAAATGTAAAATATTTTTCTTACCCCACTCCATCACTTCCTCTCACCCCCACCCCCCCC